>NW_009912294.1:192556-244423 GCF_000696875.1 Nestor notabilis
TTACTTTATTGGATACTGGATATGGAGAGAAATGAAATTTTTGGCCTAAGTAATTCCATTCTTAGGAACACAATTTTACTTTTCCATTGTACTTGAGGTGGTTTTATCTTAGTTTTGTATGTGTATATTTAGAAAAAGCTATTAAAAATCAACCATGCTAGGAGCATCTCATTGCTAAGCAACATCTATTCTTCCATCCTATGCGCCTGTTCCTTGAAAAATAAGTATAATAGATGTGTAAAGAGTGGGGTGCTTTCCTCTTTGTAGAATACTCCATAGAGAGGCTTAGCACTGAGCATTTCTGGTCATTTATTTCTGAGACAAACTACTGCTGCCATATGGTTACTACCTAAAGCAGAAATGGTCTGTATCCTACTGCTGCATGCCTGGAAACTTTTCCTGAGATCTCTGCTTGGACATACATTCTTCCACACAGCACAGTTTTGCAGTTTGTGTGTACCAGTGGCCATGTACAGTTTGGAATGTTTTGAGATGCCCTAATACTGCATGGTCTGCAGTACAGGAAGGTGGACCCTACTTTACTTACAGAAAAGGAGGCTTGTGGCAGCTTTATTCATGAACCACACCTTATAAATGTGTTGGCATGTGGTGTATTGTTTAGGAGCTCTCCTGTGGAGTATTGTTATTAGCTATTTTCACATTGATCAGAAGACAGTAAAGTTGTAGTGGGGAGGGGAGAGGGAAGAAATGTGCTTTGTCAGCTAACTGCACTTCTGGAAAATGTCAAACTGTCTGTTGTTTCAGTATCATTCTGGAATTAAAGCTCTACAGTTCAGAAGCCTTAAATGTTTTGGGTTTTTTGTTTTCGATTGTTTCAGTGTTCTTGTGAATGCCTTCAAAAGCTACCAGTGTATTCCATGAACTATAGTTTTACTTTGTAATATCAGTGCTGTCTGAACACCACTGAAACAGCATTGGCAAGGTCACTTTGTAGAACTAAATGCTGGGTAAGTGTTAAATATGATCATGCAGTTGTAGCACAGATTGAACTAGAAATGTTCCCTAGTTTAGTTTGTACTTGAACTGCTATACATTAGTTTAGGAGAACAGTAGTAGCTGTAGTCAAGAGTCCCATAGCAAACATGCAAAGAAAGCAAAATAGTTGACATTGGTGACCATGTCTTTTAGTGAGATACTTGAAGTGCAAATTGATCTTTCTAAGTTTTGTCAAGAGTTTCCTATGCTAAGATAGATGTAGGTACTTGAATTTTCAGTGGTATCATCTTAAAGGCATCCTTAATTTCCTCTTTAGCACAAAGGTGAAGGCTGTTTAGTTACATATATCCTAATTCTATTAGAGGATTGCCTCAATTCCTTTGTGAATTCTGCTTTATCTGTATGAGAAAGCAGTTGGGAAATGAGCTCAGATGTGAACTTGAACAAAATATTGCACACTAAGTCTTGATGTGGATGTCCAGTTCCAGAAGGATTGATTAGCGTAGTCTGGGATGGCTATTCAAATCCCTTTTTTTGATTAGTGATTATAACCTTAGCATGTGATACAACAAACCATTTAAAAGACACTGGTACTCATAAAGATGACAGCAGAACTCTTGTGCAGATGAAGTTGCATGCTTTGTACCTATGTACCTTGCTAGCTAAAAACTCCAGTGGTAATATTAGGATTGGAATAGTAATCTTCCATAACATAATATAGAAGTCAGTGGCAAAACATAGTGATCTTTCCATGCACTCTAAGATCAGCTCAATAAACTACCGAACACTTGCATATGTGGAAGAAGATTCCAAATACCGTACTGCACTCCTCTGTGCACCTTTTTCATGGGCAAGTAAAGAGCAGGAAGGCAGTTAAAAAGTGGAAAGCCATAGCTCCACCTAATGTGCCAGGTAACAACTGAGTTAGCACAGAATGAAAGTAGGTTGCAGAACAAAAGATATATAATTCCCTTCCCCCTGGAGCAAGGGAGAAGCAGCAGCCACAGTATTGATCTCCTATTCAGAATTTATTCCTCTGTTGTTCCTCCAGTGCAACAACATAATGCACTTTAATCAGAGCAAATAGTTAATATTCTGTTTAACCTATAGCAAAGTAAAAAAAAATATGTCATGTGCCAATGAGGACACAGTCCATTTACCCATAATTCTTCCATCCTTACTCGTCTCATTCATTTTTAATGATCATTTTATGTTTTTCCCTTATTTCTTCTTCCTATAATATTATATACACAAGGGAGAAGAATGAACAAAGTTAAATTGTTTCTTGGGTTTGCTGAGCTGCCTGGTGGATAGACAAAAATAGCAAGTGCCAGTGGCAAAGTCTCCTGAAAAGCGCTAGCACATTGTGAAAGTGCTAACACATTGTGCTATTGAATCAGCACTGAGAAATCAGATTTTCCTCATGACGCTTTCTTTAAACTTAAGGTGACCTTTAGGAATGCATTTGCATCGATGTAGAGAACCTTATTACTTTGTCATATCAAAGAGCAAGTGCTGTCACCCTGAAAAGAGCTCAGCTATGAGTCCTGGAAATTCCTTCTTTTTTCTGCTAGGCTTGATAGGATGTTACTGATTGTGGTAACAAAATAAACAAGCCACAAACACACTGTAATGAGTGGTATTGTCTTTAGGAAGATTCGTTATACAGTAATTTATAGGTCACTACTGCAGAAAGTTCCTATATATGAAAGGCTCCATTTTATCATTTCTGAAACCCATTTTTATATACTTAATAATTCCACCTGTTTTCCAGAAATTCCACAAAGCCTGAGGTTATCTATAGCACAGACACTGATACAATTTTTAAGCAGGTTTAGGGCAGCAGAGCTATCTTGGATATGGCTGTTGTCTTGCATATTGATTATGTAGAAAAAGTTCTGCCTATAGGGTCAAATTCTTAAGCTTTCACTTGTGGATCAAATTAGCAGAGATTGAGAGCTGCTGTGCCACCTATTGATTCTGAAGCAAGCAAGAATTGCTCAGAACTTCTTACTGTCAGACCTGCATTGATCAAAGTTCTTATGGGTTGAAACTTATGAATTGTTAAATGACTTAAATTATTTTACACAATTACCTTAATCCAAAGCTTACAGAACTCAATGAAAATATTATCTTATGCTCCCACGGACTTTGAATGAAGGTTTATATTACAAGTTAGACTAAGAACAAGTCATGGCCAGTAGAATTGGACAAATATTTAGAAACTTGAGACCTAAAAATTTGACTCTTCAGTCAAAAACAATGTCAAAGAATTAAATATTCACAGCAAACTAGAGGAGGCTCTAGGTGGTCAGTGACTTCGAAAACAGTAGGACTTAAATAGTTGCTTAAATGTGGAATTTAAAGAAACAGAAGAAAGCTGAAAAACTGCATTTTTTTTATGCATTGTAGCTGGTTTATATGTATTCTCTCTAGACTAAGGGCAGAAGGAATACGATTTTCAAAAGGCAAAGGCATGTTTTCAGCACAGCAGGTAGTGTTCCAATCCCTGTTGTTACCCAAGATCTCCATCGCGCTGTACATGTGCTTACGGTATACACTAAGAGGCACAATAGCATCAAAGATTAGCATAGAAACAGCTACAGTGAGCTGGAATAAAATTGTCTCTAACTTTTAGGATACTCCACATGCAGCATTCCTTGACTCAGGTTTTTGTATGAGTATAGTTTGGTCTAATATGCGTAGCAAAACTGGCACTGAGAATTCACTGAGGGGACAGGATATGTAGCAGGTAGTGATCGTGTCTCAATCTTACATATTAATTTAAACAAGAAAGTAATAGCTACAGAAGTTTAAAGCAGATGGCATTAACATTTCATCTCATTTGTGACTATGAGCCACTGCAATTTTTGTCACTATTTAGAATACAATAATACCATTTCTGACATATAGGAAATATTGATGTCAACAAATCAGTATTTTGCTTTGTCAAGGCATTGCTTTTACACTGGTCAGGTCCTCTTGCCTTCTTGTTTAGTGATATTCACTCCTTTTTTTTTCTTGTAGCTTAATTCAAACATGAAAAAATGAATACATTGCAAATATATTAGTAGGTATTATTTTTCAGTAACTTCAGTTTATTCAGGAAATGGCAGAGATATTTAACCATTACTTAGCATATATCTTTACAAAGCAAAAGGATGATTATCAATAACAGTGAAAAGGTTTATTAAACGCCAAAGGAGGTGTGAGTTCTGAATTACCTGATGATCAGAGCAGTTGATGAATAATTCATTATCCCTGCCTTTTCCTGGAGCCAAACTTACGAGCAGTGGCCACTGTAATTGCGGACACCAGGTGTCATGTTATTAAGCTATTAATTTGGTTATGCAGTGTCATGCCACATTATTTCACGTCAGCTCTCTGTGTGGCCCAACATAATAGGGATTTTTAAGTGTTGTAACGTGGTACAGCACAACAGGGACACAAATCAAATCCAGCAGCACTTCAGTAGATCAGCTGTTCTGTAATGTGTATCCAGGCTATCACTGTGGACATCCATCTGTAATGAAACCATTAAAATTGAAGTGGAGAGAGTGCTGTCTGTTAGGCATCTCTATTGAACGCAGGTACTTTGGCACAGACCTAATTAAAGATACCAAGTCTTGAGTTCCAGCTGATGAACTACTAGATCTGGACAACATACTTTCAAGAGTACTTGAAGGAGTAATACAGAGATGTGAGGTTGTCGTGGTTTAGACCCAGGATAGAGGTACTAGTCTTGATGATTTCATGGGAGATTTCCAATTAGCTTATAGTTGAGAGGTTAACTTGCAAGTCTGATGGGAAACTAGCCAAAGAATAATGGAGTCTCCAGCACTGCAAGTGTTGCTTCTATGACCTTAGATGGATTTTATGCTCTGAAGAAGTAAAGCTTACCATTTAAAGAAAGATGTCTTTGCCCGCTCCCCTGGGTTGATCAGGAACCACCCCTCCCAACACAGCAGTCAAACTGTATTGCGTGACTAAATGCTGCTAAAGAATAGGCATAAATCAAAACAAAGCCATAGTTCATTATTTAGTGGGGGAGGTAAGGAAGATCTCAGGATGTTGCTTTGTTCTATCACAACCTAAATGAAGCCATCGTCAGCACAAATACTGGAGTCTGTTACAATGACTCTGCACTAAGCGTACATAAGCAAATCATAACCGAGGAACTGGCTTTTGCTTATGCAAGTGTTATAATCAATAAGAATTGGAATCACATTGTCATAGGTGTAGTTGCCCCTAATCTAGCACAAACATTCCAGTAACAGGCCAGATATCATGTATAAATCCTAGAACACAATATGCTGAAGGTAAGAATTTCACCTACAACTCATACTTTTGGTTTAGATTTTTTAGTTTCTTTTGTTACACTAAAGAAATAATGCATCTTACGTAGAAATCTTTCAGATTTTAGTAAGAAAATAAGGGCTTGGAAAATTGCAAAAGTTGTGAGAAAAGTTTATTCATGATAAGTTTATTGTCATGGGGAAAGAAGACTTTATTAAAGATATAAATTTAATAAAGTAATAACTCAAGGAAGAAATAAAAATCTTGATAAAGGTGATCCAAAAGAGCCTAACAATAAGAGGACTTAATCTGAAGGCTTACAAAATCAGGAGTCAAATACAAACTACATAGAGCAGGTTCATGTAGCAAGTAATGAGCCTGCACCCCTGCGTAACAATGTCAGAGAATATATTCAAGGAGCATCAGGATGTAAATGAAAGAATTAGATGAGATTCTTGACACCAGGGATTAAGGGTTGTGGCATGAAAATAAGAAAAGGATCTGAACCAGTGAATACATGATTTATTTTGAGCCGATGGCTTTCTTATTCTTAAGATTTTATTTGGTTTTTAGTGCTTTCCTTCTTGGATGTAAAACATCACTATGGTTTGTGACCAGGCTTAGTCTACAGCCTCTTTCAGTGTCTGTCAGTCCATTTTCCTGATTGTCTCAGTTTACTATTCTGCATCACAAAATTTCTCATTCTTTCAAAGTTACCATTTAGGGAAGTTCTGTCTAGGTCTGAGCACACTGGACCCTATTTTCAGAGGTACTCATTGCATCCAGATCCTGTAGGAGTCAGGCTTTAGACTCTCATCTGAAAAGGAAGGTGTCAACAGTCAGAAAGATCTAGTTTGAAATTGTGTACACTGAAAATAGTTGTTACGAAACACATTGATGGAGCACCCCTGATCCTATGGTCTATCCATTTCCCTCCTTGCATTTTTCATTGCACTCTTTACATTTACCATGGGAGAGCTAAAGTGGTTCTGTGGCAAGGGTAAGCCTGCATTGTTTTTAATACGTACATCTGAAAAAGTTTACAGAAAATGCTTGACCTTGAAGTATAAAGATGTAAAGGGAGTGGATGAACACGATTTCCTTTGATTTAGATTACAGTAAAATTTTCAAAGCTTCCTGACACTTCTGATTCCTTCTTGTGGCGCTCTCATCTGAGAAATACTGGTCTGCATGAGCCACCTGAGACATGCACACTGCTAAATCAAACCACTTTGCAGGCATAAGAAAGCACATTTAGAGCAGTTTGAATCAGGCACTTTTTTTTCCCTGTGTTGAGTGAGGGCAAGAGTTAATTAAACCTAGACTTTCAATGGAAATTCTTTTAGCACATTTCTGGTATCTGTGGAGATGGTGATTGATGAGGCATAAATAGGCTGTTTTTACTTCAAGTATTAGCATTCCAGTCCTTGCTGCATCATCACTGATCCCGCTCAGTCCAGACCACTCTCAAGTGATGTCATTGCATATTTCTCTGCACAATTGAATCGATAGGTGAAGAGTATGATCATTGCAATTACTACTCTGGTTAGCCCACTTTGTTACTCGAGGTAGTAAAAAATAGATGTTTCTTTTGCCTAGTGACAAATCCTCATTGCCAGCCTGTCAGTAGCAGGGCAGCAATATTTATAGTTGTCTTTAGGGAGCTCTATCCCATCGTGCAGTTAATTATGATAAACTGTTTTATTTGTAGAAGAGCTTAAAACTGCTTTGCACTGTGGCAATGTGTGACTACTATAAAGGAGCTGCTTAATTAAAATGGTCAAACCGGCAAATGTCTACTGCAGTATGACAGGAAAAACATCGAGATGTGTCTCTGAAAAAGAAGGGTGTGATTGTAGTGTAGTCTGATAATACATTTGTGTAATGATAGCTGAAGACAAAGACGGGGTTTTCAGTGTATCAGTGCTGCAAACTGCACCGAGCAGGCTCGGGTTTTCTCAATGGAGCAGGCAAAATTGGATTATGAATCCCAGAGGAGCTAAGGCCTTAGCATGCCTATCACGAGGCAAGTTGAGACATGGGCTTTCACCCAATAGGAGTAACATGGAGAGTGAGACAGAGTGGAAAGCTGGATTGTTGGTTTCTGTGAAAATGGAAAGATTGCTGGTGGCATTCGCTGATGATACTTAGTCTCCTCCCAGTGACAGTGGTTGCCACCACAGCACAGTCCCATATGGATTATGTCTAAAGCCATTTGGATTTGCCTTGCATCCTGGCACTCTGACACAGACAGAATAGGTAGCAGTGTCATGGGAATTTTGTTGCCTCCCAGCATCTGGCTCCTGCCCTAGGCCTAGGGATGACCTGCAAGCATGTTAGCTAGATTAGGCATGCACAGTCCAAGCCGAACTCGCATCTCCATTTCACCACTGTCATTGCTTAGGTTTTGCATAAGCTCTGCACAAGCAAACTGCTGAACTCATGTAGAGTCCATGGAGCTTTTACAAACATGGATTTATAGCAGGATCTATACTCTATCTGAGTCCTTACAGTGGCTTCAGCAGATCCAAAATGTTCTGAGATTCAGCACAAGCAAACAAATGGCTGTTTTATGGATGTTATAATGGAGGATGTACAGGAGGGAGCTTGTGGGGTCTTTTATTGGAGGAGATTCATTAGCATTTATACAGTAATAGTTGAAAAGCCGCAGTACTGCCTCTGCTGGCCCCCATCAGTGTCTTTCATCATGACACTGCAGAAAGCAGGCCTTGACAGACCAACTAAATTAAGGCTGTGTGAGGAAAAATATTCTTTTTCTTGGAGAAAGAAAGAAATTATATTAATATGTAATGGTCTACATTTAACATTCCCTTAGTACCCTCCCACTTCTGAGTTACTGTACTTGGGGATGTGATCATATATTAAGCACTATGAATTCAAGATCTTTTCATTTCTGGTAGTTTGTCTGGAGCTATTCTATAGAATGTGTTCAGCTTTTATATTCATCTCAAAACTGAAATTTATTGGAATGATATATTGGTTGGTATGTCTGGGAATATCTGAAAATATTGTACTTCTGTTCTTCTCTTTTTGTGTTTCATATACCTGTCAGAGGAGCCCGTGCACAGACATATGCACTTTCCTTTGCAGTCAATAATGAAGCAATTAGAGCATAATTAGAGCAACCATTGCTTTTCATTGCACAAAATCATAACATCTCAAATGTGAGTCACAGGCTGTCTAGTATGAGATGTGCAGGTAGTCTTCCTGAAGCTTTAATTAGGGCTTTTTGCTGGCTCAGGCTTTCAGAAATGGGAACATAGAGTTGTAGACAAAGGCAACTGTTTTACTGGTCAGCTGCTAAATGAGGGGCAGAGCCACAGACAGGGCTGTGAACTCCAGAAGTACAACCTACAGCCCAATTTCTTGTCCCTTCAGTTATTAGGCAATCACAAAATTCAGAAACTCTATAATGCTGCAAAGAGGCATTTTTTAACATAAGTATTTTAGTTGTATTTTCCAAATACTGCTTACTTTAAAATAGTGGCACAAGTTGGTATGGACCCAAAACCATTTTGTAAAATATAAGAATTAGAGATAAAGAGTTTCCTTTTTATGAAGAAAGATGATGTAGATAGATAATGAAAAGGTAATACTCTTTCATAAAGCTGTAAAAGTTTATGAGATTGGCTGTCTGAGCTTGATAGGATTTGAGAGCATGTTACCACATTCTTGGTACAGGGTAGTATTTAATACAGTCAACAGCAAGAACACAGTTAGAGGACGTGTCTCTTCAGGTTAAGGTGCCAGTCTAGCTCATGATACAAAAGAAGTCAGCACAAACTCAGGTTGGACTAATCTAGGGTAATTTTTCACAAGGCAACCACTTGCATGGCTGCAGTGGTACAGAAAAAAACCAACATGCTGAGATAGTCCAATTAAAACTGTCATTTTTAGGGGGGGGGGGAATTAAATCCAAGTCTAAGGAGGAAGGGTAAGGAGAAATCAATTTTTTTAGCTACATGGTGCTTGAATGTGCTTTGAAAGGCTCTGTGTGCACGGGCAAAGAAAAGAAATTAATCTTACATAGCAGTGAATATTTACAGTATTGGAAATTCCATGTAGGGTCCAGCTTTTGCTTCCTGTGGAGACTGAAGCATAGTTTGCTGTAACAAAATAAACAGTTAAGTTGTTCTGGAGATGTATTTTCTTTCAGTTCAAATAAAAATTGTATCAGCATGAGCATAAAGGTGTAGTTTGGGATGAGTGGGAAATGTTCCAATTCAGCAATCCACCACTGTGAACAGTCTGCTATTAAAATTACTTCATGTGTAAGCGTGTTTCAGTTCTTTGCTCAGTAAAGATAGATGGAAGAATTTACTTAAATAACTAGTGAATACCTGGGGTCTAGTCACCCAAGAATCATCCCTTCACGCGGAAAAAGTGGGGTTTAAACACTTGGCTAGCAGTGGCTGGGGTACAATCTTAGTTTGCCCAATACTCATTCCATGTTAAATACCAACCTTTGGAAAACGGGTTTAAATTTACAAAAGGTTCAAGTAGTTTTCCTTTATTAAACTAATGTATTTTTTTCCAGCAGATATATAGGGGAGTAAAAATTTTGAGATGAGTTTTTGAACAAAAATGAGTATGGCAATGAACTGTAAGAAATTGTGGTTTAATACTTGGTTAAAGTGCTGAGCAAACTGTGTCTTAACGAAACATAGGCATTTCTCTGTCTTTTTATGTACCACTTGAATTTGAGACAATGGAAATGCAGATTTAAATCTGTCTTTTTAATAAAAACATAAGTTACTTGCACCGACTAATGGCCAATATGAATATGTTACCATGTTAAAAGCAGCATTTGTCATTCCCCTATCTTCTTTCTAGGCATCCTTAAATAATTTGATACCATTTCTAAGAGCTGGGGTTTATTATAGCTGATACATGTAGGCTTGCACACAACTTGACATGCACAGGAAAATGACAGGCAAGAGAAAAGCTAGAAAAAACTTTTTTTTGTACTAAGTCCTACATGACATTACCTTCTTCAAATCAAAAGTTCTCTCCTCTATGCTTTAGCTTCAAAATACACTCTCACACCGAATATATATTCCCTAATTACAAGCTGCATCTGTTTAGTTGTTCATTAACTACTCTGAATCAGCATATTGGACCTTTCTACTGGAAAAAACCCCAAACTTCATATTTCTGAGCATCTCAAATTTCTTCTCCCTGAAGCAGATATCCCTCTGTAAGGATTTAATACCGCTTTTAGATTTATTTCCAATACATCCCTATGAGGAATGTAATTGCACTTCCATGTTAGTATGTAGATCCTTAGTAATACCTATATGAGATAAATTACATGATCATTTAAGTAACATTATTGTCATATTGCCACACTTCAGAACAATATATTAAGCAAAGGCTAATACACATTAAAGTTGCCAGCTGGAAGTTTCCGAGTTGTGAAACTATAAGCATGCACAGTTTTGCAAGTATCTTGTTTACAACATAGAGCTATGATTTCTTGTTTAATTTTATTCACATTTTATGTGCTTACCAGATTCTGCTTTGTCCAGGATATTTACCATTTCCTGGTAAATCTGGTTCCCTTTGTATTTTAGGATTTCTGCTGTTTTCCTCTATACCAACAGCTGTGCTCTTCATGGAATCTTTAGGTTGTTTTTATGACCTACAGAAAGTTCTGTTATAGCTACATAAACCACTGTGGCATATGCTTCCTTCTCACCTTGCCATGATGGGGAGTCACAAAAACTAGCATTAATGTAGCCTTTCAGACTATAAAGAATAAGAAATAATTCAAAGAGCTCAGCTGTCTACATCACATGGGCTTCTCTGTGTCCTGTTTTTAATTAATTTTCTCATATTTGTTGAAGATGCTTTTAAACCAGCATGAGTTATAGGCTGCTCAGCTTTCAACCAGGGAAGTAGCTGGAGCAAAGGGCAAGACTTTGGAGATTTATATCATGCTGAAGCCTCCTTTGTAAATCTCGAATTCCCTTTACACATCGCAATAGTGAAATCCAGTTGGAGATTATGATATTTAAATGTGAATGTCCTTTTCTTTTCCATCTTCTTCCAGAGGGATGGATCACATGCTGGGAACCTTTATAAAAGAGAAATAAGGAATTAGTGATGCAAAGATGTTTCATGGTAGCATACTGCATTCTGCTGATGCCTCTTTGTTTTCTCACTGCAACCTGTGTGTATATATCTCTCATGACTTGTTCTCTTCAAGCTTCTTGCATGTAATTTGTCACAGTCTTAAGAAAAGACAGTTCATAAGTTTAAATGATCTGAAACTGAAGTTGGCACAGGCCAAAGTTAAAATCTGCTACACCTGGTCGTGTAGCGCCATGACCTGACTGATTTACAAGTAGAGTCATGACTGTCAGTGGTCACATTCAGAATGTAAATAAAAGTCCATTTTTTAAATTTTTGATGGTTAGTGCTCTAATTATGTACATGAACATGAAATTAATTGGACAGGGAATTGTACATGGGATGCACCTTTACTGAAGTCCTAAGACAGGCTTCCACTGCAATGATAGAAACTGTGAAAGCCTGCTCTCTGTTTTACAGCACTAGAAGCTCTCTCTACATGTATGCTTTTCTTATAAACATTTGCATTGCTAAGAAATCTATGGAGAGCCAGGGCATTTATATGTGTGTATAATTTTTTTCTCATCTTTCCTTTTGCTTAAAATCAGGTAGTTCTCACATCTTTATCTCTTAAAATAGTACATCACTATTCAAGTTCAGTGTAATTCTAGAACCATTTAGACAGACCAAATGAATATTTATGTGTGTGAGTGTGCATGTGCATATGTATAAGCAATATATACATTCACATGAAAAAATCAATTTCAGGTATTAGGAGAATAAACACCAGCTTGGACCACATGTTAATCTCTTTTTTTTTGGTATGCAGTGACTACTTCCACCTTCATAATCCTCAGCTTAAAGTGTAGGTAAGAGTTGCTCTATCTGTTGTAGCGACCACTGAGCACAAAAGGATTCAGAAAGTAATAACAAAGATAAATAACTTTGCAATAAAATTTCAGCTCCAGTAATTCCCCATTTATATTTTCTCAGTGAATCATGTAGTCCCAAGCAATGCACTTTTTTACATTTGGGCTACATCATACGAAGTAATTTTATATCTAATACTTCACAGCGTGTCCAAAATATAACATAGAATCATAGAATGGTTTGGGTTGGAAAAGACCTTCAGATCACCTAGTTCCAACCCCCTGCCATGGGCAGAGACACCTCACACTAAACCATGTCACCCAAGGCTCTGTCCAGCCTGGCCTTGAACACCTCCAGGTTTCAAGCATTCACAACTTCCTTGGGCAACCCATTCCAGTGCCTCACCACCCTCACTGGAAAGAACTTCTTCCTTATATCTAATCTAAAGTTCCCCTGTTTAAGTTTAAACCCATTACCCCTTGTCCTACCACTACAGTCCCTAATGAAGAGTCCCTCCCCAACGTCTTTATATGCCTCCTTCAGATACTGGAAGGCTGCTATGAGGTCTCCACGCAGCCTTCTCTTCTCCAGGCTGAACAGCCCCAACTTTCTCAGCCTGTCTTCATAGGGAAGTGCTCCAGCCCCCTTATCATCCTCGTGGCCCTCCTCTGGACTTGCTCCAAAACATCACATGCACAATGCATGACTGGGTGGTCGATGAATTATACAGAGCCTTTAAATAATATCACTGTGAATATAATTTCATAGGCTAAGGCAATCAATCTTGCCATATTATGAGGAATGGTCAGTCAGCTTTTGGGTTTTTTTTTTCCTTCTACCAGGAAGGTTTCTGAAGCTGTTACTTAATGCTACTTATTGTTGAAAGATGCCTGTTGAATATGTTTTTCCTGTGTGAAATTACTGATGTGTTCTGTGTGTCTCAAAGTTTAAATCTTGGTTAGCAGAGAATTTTGCTGGAGTGCGTTACCTGAGGCTGTAAGAAGTGTTAACAAGTGAAAGGAAGCAGAAACTTCAGAGGGAAGGAGGCAGAACTAGTAGGAACAACAAAAGAATAAGTTTTTTATAAGAAAAGCTTGACTTTGTCTTACCTAAGTATAAGTTCTCTTATCTTTCCCCTGTCTCACACATATTCCCACACACTTAGTTAAAATATGATTTGAAATGACAGTTTCACCATGTCTTCTGAGAGCAAACAGATGAAGCTGGACTTCCCTCTTTTTTCCATGAGAGTGATTGGGATGTTTCTCCATATTGTTCTTAAAATAACTGTAGCAAAGAGAAATACCACACTGGCAAAGCAGATGTGATTTAGTCTTAGTCAGGATTTTCACTGATGTTGCTTGCAGTGTTGTCCAAGTTGGCCGAATAACTGGTATAAGATACCTGTGCATTTCTGACACAGTCACGAAGCCTTTTGGGGTTACAACTGCCTCATTTCTTTAATAGAAGCTTTGTGTAGCTATTTTGAGCAGTTATAGCTGGGCTCAGGGCTACTGATCCCTTTTCTATAGGCAGTTGAACAGATGGCTCTCATCACTTAATCATTAATGTTATCTACAGATCCAATCATGTTGCACCAATGAGCCAAACGCAATAAGACAAACATGTCAGTCTTCAAATTTGGCTCTTACTTCTGGGCATTGATCACTTAAGTCACTTCTTCATTTCTCATTCTGTATCAGTTATTCACATGGAAAGAAGCGAAGGCTTTATTGACTGCTGAAAAACTGTGACAGTTTCACAGGGAATAGTATCTGTTCACCACCTGCAGATTTCAAAATAAGAAGTAAAAGTGATAGAGGATGAACTAGACAGTTCTCCACGTTATGCCAACCTCTGGAAGTTGAAGTTGAGGTTCTAATCTTTTTTAGGTTCTTCTTCTGAATTGAAAATTGATTAATTTAAAGGGAGGAAAAAATAGGATAGCACAAATGATCAGAAAACTTTTTAATTTCTGGGAATTCTCCCAGTGGGGCAAATATAATCTCAGTTGGTTACAGCAAGCTTTGAGATAACTGAGACAGAAGAATCCTGTGTGAAATTCTGCTTAGTGTTTACCTAGATGCTGTCATCTTCTCTAGAAACAAATGCAAATGTGGGCCACAGACTTTAAATATGCCATTAATTACTGAACACTGCCTCCCTTGCACATAGTCAGTGAATTCCTGTAAGTTGTCTTCAGTGCAAGGGATACAGAGAAATTGTGCCAACGTTTTTCAGTTTGCAACTTACTGTCACTTCTGGAATTAGCTTGTGACAGCAGATGTTAATTCTTTGCTCCGTAGAAAGCCTCAGCACTGGTAAGCAGCGAAGTTAGCAAGAACAGCTGTCAGAGTTCAATGCAATCTTAATGTTTCCAGAGATTTTTATATTCGTGGTCTGTTGTACAGAAGGAAATTTAACCTTGTAAATGGAAAACCTGTTGCATCAGAACCAAAGACAAAAAGCTAAATCTAATACTGGCAGATGTGTGGTATGCATTATTAATAATAATTAAGAAAGCACAGAAAAAGCCATTCACAGATACAATTTCTTACATAAAAGCAGAACATGCTTCTTATGAGTATTATACTATGATATTTATATGTAATATCTTTCAGGAATGCTTTCCCAAATGTTCTTCATGTTAAAATATTTCTCCTCACCTGCTTCCAGATGTTTATCTCGAGTGCGCAGCATAATACTGTTCAAACACCAAGTACCTCCTATTTATTGCCAGAAGAATGAGAATTTTGTCATGAAGATATTACTTTCATCTTGCATATTCTTTTATATATCAAGTTAAATATAAGGAAGAAGCTCTTCCCTGTGAGTGTGCTGAGGCACTGGCACAGGGTGCCCAGAGAAGCTGTGGCTGCCCCATCCCTGGCAGTGTTCAAGGCCAGGTTGGACAGAGCCTTGGGCAACACGGTCTATTGTGAGACATCCCTGCCTACGGCAGGGGGGTTGGAACTAGATGATCTGTTTATGAAGCAAAGCCAAAAAAGGCCAGATTATTGTGTATGTGGATTTAATTTCAGAGATTAGAAATCTGGACCTCTATTTTCCCAAAAGCAGAAATGTTTGTTCATTTCATACACAGTTATGCTGTACATACAAATAACCAGTAAAACACACTATCTGTCATCTGATTTATTTTTCTGCTGCTTCTTGTTAAATAGTCTTGCAGATGTGCACACATTGAATTAATTTTTGGCTGCTAGAACACAATGAGAAAATATTTAAGGTATGATCCATCTTGAATTAGGTAAACTCAAAACTCTAACCTTATGCTATGAATTTATATTGGTTTTATAGACTATATTTTTAAATGCTTAATCTTCTGTGAGGATACATATTTTCCCAGGGTTTTTAAGAATGGTTTGAATATCCTTGATCTTTCTTTAAGCGTTTTTGTATTGATCTAACATATATTTCAATAACTTCCTGTAATCAGAGGAACAAACACACAGTCATGATGTAAGAAGTGTTGCATAAACATCTAATATATTCCAACAGCCTGATTATTACTTACTCTTATTTCTGGAATAACATTTTCTTCACATAAATGACCATGCGCAGCATTTGTTGTCTAGTGTGTGGTAAGATGTTTTAACATGCACTATCTTCCTTGGTGTTAGACCTTGAACTGAGACTTAAGACAGCTTTAAAAATCACCAGTTTGAATATTTGCTCATTTCTCTAATATTGGAATGGACTTTCAAGCTCAAACTAGTTAATTTAAATTCATTAATTAGAGTCAATATTTAAACATTATTTATTTATAATATGGTATCATTAATCCAAGATTATTGCCTTACTTTGCTAAGGTCAAGGTATAATGAGAAACACATCAGGCTTACAGACTGTAGATCTAAATAGTCGAAAGAAATAGAGGGCAGCTGTCTTCCCTCATGGGCGAAGGCCAGTAATAGCTGAGCCCAAAGCAAATTTAAGCTCTCCTGAAGCTAAGGCTGGAGCTTTCTTTAATATTTCATGCTGCCTCTTACTTCTCATTTTTTTAATTTCTGTGTTGTCTCTCTTAAGTACAAATGAGAGCCTCGAAGTCACAACATGGCTCCTTTCTGCCCAGCTGTAACCGAAAGCACTGAAAAGGTCGTGAGGAGCCAGAGTTTCACAGGGCATTGCTAGCCTAGCTCTTTGAGCAGGAGCAGTTCCGGCAGTGCTGCTCATTTCTGAGCTGCAGCTCAGTGTTTTGCTACTCATGTGAACAGGGCAATAGCTCCAAACCAGGAGAGATTTCCCCATCGTGCCTGCAAAATAAGGAACGGTAGCAAGACAGAAAATGAAACAATTACCATATTGAGTCTGAAAAGTATCTTTAAGATTATTCTTTAAAGTTGATATGCTATGCTTTAATAGGGATTTGGGATCTATTTTAGTATCACAAGGTAACTGTGAAGATTCCTGGGGCAAACAGGAAGGTTATTGCAGAAGAAGGTGAGATGTGGTTTTACAGCAGTTACGCTAAGCTGATTGGACACTTCAGAGTGGATACACTCAGTCCACTACAGGAACTTTTTTCCCAGCTTGGCATGTTTCATTAAAGAAACCAATCAACCAAAAGTCTTTTTTTTGTTGTTTTTTACTGGAGAAAGGGAGAGAGGACAATTCTCATCATACACATGCATTTATACATATAATAGTGGTTCATCTTTCCAAAACAAAGAATATCCAAGTGCCAGAAATCATTTATCACTTTAATAAATATTTTAAAGTACTTTTTAAATTTACACTTCCTGGAAATTTATTACAAATAAACTGCTAGGTATCACTTTGCATGATGAAGTGGGGTGCTCTGGTATCTCTAGAGCTTTCTCTTAAATAGAGGTCAGGATACACAGACTAACACCCAGATCTATCAGATTTGCTCTAAAGCTTTGGACCTCGATATCTTTAGGGTTCACTGATTATACTTTGTGATCAGGCAGTTAAGAAAATACTGAATACCTGGAGATGTTTTAAAATAGTTGTACCTAAGTACTGACTGTATCAGCTATCTTACTCTTTCACAAAAATTGTTCTTTTGTTCTTCTCGGTCATAAAAGACCTCAGATTACAGACCAGCCTGACTCTCTACCAGATGCAAACCATTTTGCTGTACCTATTTGCTTATCAGATTTATTTGTAGCAGTATCTCATACCAGGCAACTCGTACAACTGCATTTTCTTACAGGGACGTTTCAGGAGAGCATCATGAATCTTCATGGCAATTTATAAGGATCCAGATGCTGGTTATTTGCACAGTATTAGGGACAAAGAAGTTCTTTGTTGGAACACCTTGTAAAAGTACAACTTGTATATTGCTTCATTGAAGGATTTGTTTGGTTTTTTTCTGTCTGTTGACTATTTGGAATGTGAAAACTGAAGCAAACACTTGTATTCTCTGGATTCCTAGCTCCATAATTACTTGGAACTGTGAAGTGTAGGATTTGTCTATGTTGTGCAAAGCACTTCTGTCTTACGGTTCTCCAAATTAGCTCAAATATCAAAATCATGGTACTTGATGGCAACTTTGATAAGACAAATTAGCCTGCTGCTGACACTGTGCTGACCTAACTGTGCTACTTTTGTACCTACACCATAATCTTTTGCAAGGCATAGGTATGTTCATAGGCCTATTGAAGTGAGGTAAGAGAATCATAGAATCATAGAACAGTTAGGGTTGACTTCCTGGGGTCTTGCACAAAGTAGTGTTTTTAACTGCATACTGCATGCTATAACAAACCACCATTAGTTCAGCAATGAATCTACTGTCAGTTCAAACGTACAGCACCAGTCCTGACCTCTGCCTCCAATGTTCCAAGATCGCTGGGACTCAATGACACAAGCTGTGACCAAATCTGCAAGGGTCAGCCTTTTCTGATGAGTGCTGCCCAGCTAATTTATCAACAGTTCTTTGCCAGAGTGTGACAATGCAGACATTTTAGTTTGTTTCTCTTTTTCCTAACAAATACCATTTTCACATGAATCCTGAATACAAAAAGTGCTGAAAATTATCCACATCCGTTGTATGCAATGCCTTCTAAATAAGCAGTCTCTAGAGAGACACTTGTAACGTGATTTTTACTCTGCCTAGCAATTCTGCTGAAAGATACAGTGCGAGAAGGAAACCAGATCAATTAAAACCATTTCCAAGTAAAACAGGAAGGGGAAATAGGTAAGGCATAATTATGAATAATAGAATTGCTGTTTCCTACCCTACAAGGAGCAGCAATACCGATCATTAACATGAACTGGCAGGACCTGTGCTTTGTGTTTTATACACTTTGCAATTTTTCCCTGGGTGCAGATGAGGCAAGGAGGTACTGAGTAACCTGTTGTGGCATCATGATTTTCTTACTGGACTTGTACCAATTCTGAACTCAACTTGAAAACCTTCCCTATTATTTTTCTACTGCACTGCTTCTACAAAACACCCCAAGTATTCTCTGCGGACTTTATTATGCACTGTGTTAAACTCCATGGAAACCTTATTGATAACAGCTAAAGTGCTGGGACTTATAATTAATAACTTGTGCTACTAAACTAGGATGGTTTGTCCTGTGTCCAAACAAGGCAATGAGGGTTTTGACCACTAGGGGTTTCCCCAAAGTTTACATTCACAGGCTGCCTTATCCCATTATAATGAAGGTTTTGGGTTTACCACTTTCAAAATCTCTGAAACACTAAGAAGTGGAGAAAAAACACATGGTCATGGCTATTGGATTTTACTAAAATGTCATTCTTTGTAAAACTATGAAAAATCATGTTCTTGAAGTAGCAGCCTGTAGGTGATATAAAAAAAATGCAGTGTGAGCTCTTAAGTGGATTGCAGAAGCACCCAAAGGTATGTGCATCCAGTGTCGAGAATCCAGGGGCAGTTCTGACCTTTCTGCCTGGAACTGGGTATTTCTTCAGTAATGTATTTCTCCCCTACTGTTCAGGTTTTTTATGATAAAGGGAATTCTTTGGTCACACCAGCAAACAGAAGTTGCTTTAGAAATGCTTAACTGTTTACAGGTGCAATATTGAATTGGGCTTGCTTCTTGGGACTAACAAGTTAGTTGCATTTATCTCTTATGGACAAAATAGCCTACAGCATTAAGGGGACTAGGGGACATACAGGTTAGAGGGGACAGACTGCCTTGAAGCTATTCATCTGCTTTGCCTTTAAAGACAATGTATTTCAGCTGCAGTGTCTTACACAATTCAATATGAAGCTTCAGCTAAATGCAAGCATTACACTTGTTGATCTGTACATAGGAAGGAAAGAGCACAGAGCTTCCTAATATATATGTTTGCATGTGTTCTCTCTGCCACCCATAAGGAGAGTATGTAGGCACCACTTTTGATGGCACATAGAATTGCTGTTCATATATGACCATGCTTTTCTATGTACTTCTGAGAAGACATGCTGTTCAGAAAGATCTTGCAAACATATTATTCCAAACTTTCTTATAATAGAAGTGTATCTATCTTCTTGATATTCAGAACATATTTAATAACATGTTAGTTTTACATTTTAGAGCCCAACAGTCTGTTTCAGAGGCTTCAGGACTCCACATTTGATACTGCAATGCAGTATCATGCTTTCCAGCATGAGCGCAAGATAAAGGACACAGGAGAACCACTTCTGTCTGTCAAACAACGCAGATTCCTTTTCTATACCTGCCTACTCCATGATACATTTTGGCTTCAGTGACAGTACCCTATTGTCATATTAAAAAAATTGTAAGTTTTTATGCAGTCATTTTTCTAAGTTCTTTGGGCAAAAGCCCATATTGCTTGATTGACAAAGCCATCACTTTCAAAACACTCCAAGTGTTTAATGTGTTAGGTATATGTTAAAAAATCTACAATCCAAAAATGTATGATTCTAGCATAGTAATTTTGTAAACAAATTTTTCATAACTTTAATTTGATAAAACTTTGAATTAATCTCTTTGCTCCACAGGTTGTTTAAATAGTATGAAACTGAGGATCTGGTCCTGCAGAGCAGTTAATCGAGTATTTCATTTTTGTACAGTGACTTGTGACAAAGAACTGCTATCAGTCTGTACATGCCCCATTGAATCATATTTAGCAAAGAAGTAAGCATATGTGAGCAAGAAAAAGTGTGTCCTCCAAGGATTTAAATACTCTTAACTGATTTATATGCTTGACTTGGCTGCACAAGGTCACCTCATCACTGAATTCCTTTTTAAATATAAGCCTTCATTGGTACATTTTATTTAAAGAAACTTACTGAAATACCTATACCTGCGCAGACAGCTTGGCTGAGTTGAGACAGTTGAGCTGATCAATTCATGCTCACTGTACATCTCTTCTATGTGGCAATTGAACTCAGTTTTATCAAAGTAACTAATAGACAAGCCACAAGGTCAGATGTTGCTTTTCAGGCAAGCAGGCAAAAGCAAGGTTTCACGTAATCTGCTCTGATTGTTTGCTATGTCACTTTTATTCATGCAAGCCAAGAGGCAGAGTTTTGGTTTTGATCCTTCCCCTTTCTGAGAAATCTGCTTGGATTTGGGGACTTCCCTCACTGTTTCTATTACCTACTAGTTTCTAACTCTGGCATGCTTCCTCAGCCTTACATATCATTCAGCCTATTCCTGCCTGTGAAACACTTCAGAGTGTGAGCTGGGAAGGCTTTTTGGGAATATTTAGATATCACCTTGGTCAGAGCGAGGACTTTGCTTTGTAAGCAGCTAAGTAGGTGCCTACTTCTGAAAGGAGAGTTTCCCACTTTGGAAAACTGGGCAGCTCACAGAACAAGAATGTAAACTGCTAAGTTTGGGATTTAAGGGTTTTAAGAGGTGAAGTTTTAAGTTTTTATCCTGTATTGCTTGTTCTGTCAGAACTCAATGACGCCACCAAGGTGAGAAGCTTAGCTCCCAGTGTTCTGCAGTGTCTCATGCTTACTGTGCTCAGTCAGTATTGCTCCCAGAATATAATACTTACATGCCCACTCCCACACATGCATAAAAATAAAACGTGATGTCTAAGAAGGAGAATAAATGTTACTAGAGTTTTGGTATTTAAATTAATCTTTTAAAGTTACTTTTTTCATATAAAAATTAAACTTAAGGTAGTTATCTGAAGAAATGGATTTCTCAAAGAGCAAAATGCCATAATTTGTTACACAGTCAAATATAATAATTTCCTTCTCTCTTAGTTTAGGTAGACCAGCAAAGTTATCTGAATGTGACAGGAAAAAGGGTGAGGGGATTTTGATCCCTAGAAGCAACATAACAGTAAAACTCCTGTAACATGACAGTTGATGCATGTTTAATTTTCTCTCCCCCTCTCCACCCCTACCCCCAAGTTAGGACTTTTCCATTACCAAACTGCGAGTAATCACAGAAATGCAACAGTGCCATCTCTAGGACAGACTCCATATCCCCTTCATTGTAGGATATGTGAAGGAAGCTCCGTAAAAGACGACAGGGGATGCATGTGAATTCACCCTGAGACTTTTGCAGAAAGTAAGATGATTGCAAAAAAAAGGCTCATGTGTTTGGGTTGTTTTTACCCACTTGTTCTGAAGTCTGATGAAAGTGTTCAAAGTTTCATCTGAGCTTAGCTTCCCAGACCTCTTAGTCTTTGTAAGCCCTTTGCATTCCCTGGGTGTTTTCAATCAGTAAGAACAGACCTGCAGTTTTCAGAGCAAATCCTTCCAAGTGTTTCAGAATGCAGCCATGGATGACAGTGAAACAGAAGCCCAGGCTTATTTTTTCACATTCAGATACAGCTAAACCACCACAAATATTGTTGGACTGACATTATTATACATCTTTCACATCCCAGCTCTATTCTTCAATGGTTTCTTTAGATTTCCCACACCAGCATTTTTGTTTGTTTAATCAGAAAGGTGAAATGTTTGTATTACAACAGCAAAGTATTTGATCAATTCTGTTTGAAAACTTTCAGTTCATTTTCTTCTAGTATATTTTTAATTTTCCTTAGTATTTGATAAACTGTGTCATCAAAAATAAATATAATTTTTCAAAATAAAATTCAGTTAGGATAATTTTTATTAAGTATATTGCAAAAAATATATAATTTGGAAATTAATATATGAAACTAAATTTATTACAGAAAAAAGAACCCATAACTCTACATTTCTTTATCATTCAGTGGATGGAAATGTCTGCACTAATTCTCTGTTAGGTTCACATTTTAGAACTTCTGACACAGATTTATAAAATGCTGTTTCTAATTATCCATATATGTTCTCATGTACCCTCTTGAAATGTCCACAATATGCTTCATTTAGAAATGCTGTAGATTTCTGGTTCTAGGTGGCCACTTTCTTTAAATTCAATTGTCGTGGTACTAGAGAGCACATTTGCTGTGGATGCTACAAGAGTGGAGGATGGTTACAGTATCACCTGCATTGCACATTAAAAAGACTCACTCACTTGAAAATACAAATGTTACATGTGTGCCAAAATGGGAAGAATTTGCATCTAGGAGCTTTTCCTCAAGAGAAGGTAGATAATACATTTAACCTCTGTTTAATGTATTTGGGAAGAAACAAACTTTGAGCAAGTTATATTTCAGGAAGGTAATTTCTTACTTGTCTCTGTGTCAGAAGAAGTTGCTCCTGGCAGGTTTGCAGAAAGAATATTGCGCCAAATGAACTCCTTTTCTGGAATTCCTCTTCTTTTATCTGCTCTAATCTACATGCAAGAATAATATGTATTCCCTACAGGACATTATACTGTTGGGTTTATATCAAGAAAGGGCATGAGAGGAAGGTTAATGAAATGAGTGTTGTCTTGGTGAATGTACAGAAAGAGTATATAGTAAGTCAATAGAATAAGAGTCAAAAGATGAGACCAAACAACTATTTCATAGGTTCTCTTAAACTGCAAAATGACTTAAGAGACTGTGAACTGGAAGTGTTGTTTGCGACATCTTGCTATAGTCTTAATATATACAAAAAGATGCTTCTGGATCACTACCATTTTCCTTTCAAATCTTGCCAAAGCAACATTTGCTGCTTCTCCTGTTTACAGAAAACTCTGCTAATTAGTTTAAGGAGTAAATATTTCAAAAAGTTAAATAAATTTTCTACATAATACATGGTGTGTTAAACTTCCCTGCAAAACCTGGAAAATTCGAGAGACAAAAGCCTTCCCAGTTAAAAGCAAATGCTACCATACTCTATCTGCCTTCTTTTTAAACACTTTTTATTTTAAAAAAGAAAGGATCTTGATCATATCAGCTCATCAGGCCGTCATAGTCATTTCCCAGTTAAACAGGGCACTCTATGTGGACTTTGGCATACTCTTGTAGCCTTTCTTTCCTTGGAAATAAGAAAAGAAGGGTTTTGTTCTGCTTCATCTAACCATCTCTAGCTGTATGAAAATGAAAGCATATTGTTTTCTCATCAAATCCTCCATTTCTTCTTCTTCCTTTTGTTAGCATTCTCTTCAGAGAAAAGACCTTCTATTTTCTCCCATCAGGTAGGATCAAAGAAGACCACTTTAGTTTTCATTTACTATCTTTTATGTCAAGCCTTGGGGTCACAGTCCCTTCTCCTTACTTTTAAATTTCTTTCTTTGACATTCAATACAAAGCAAATACAATTTGCTCCTGGTCAATACCCATGTCAGGTTATTGGATCATAGAGTTAATTCATCTCTGTGCCAACACTCATGTTCCATTTAGTCCTGCCCATATCTCACCACCAAGTGATGCCCCTCATTGACTCATCTCTTGATTAAAAATGCCATAAATGAAAGAAAAGGCAGAAGAACACAGTATTTAATCTTTTCTCTTCTGCCTGATCTGAAGGAGGTGGTGAAAGAGCTTATGCGGGCCCCTTCCCTTTCTGAAAAACATTAGCAGAATCCTATGAGGGTTCTCATCTTTTATTCCTTCCTCCCTGACCCCCCTTTTATTTAGTATTATTTTGTTGTACAAATTTCCTGGTTTCTATGTGGTCACACACAGCTGACCTGTGTGACTGCGTGAGACTACCCAGACACATTTTATCTTATGCCTTTAGCCAAACCTTAATATGGGTCCTATAGTTTATTGTGGATGTAGAGAACTTGGAGGACTTAAGGGTGTTAGAAAAGGACAATGCTGATTTCCTCTGTCTGAAGGATTACATTAATATTTTCTGCTAGTAACAAATTCCAGTGTTGGGAACACAGAAGTGCAGTAATGAGCTCAATAAAACAGAATTATTCTATGCTGCCTTAATATATTAGAATTGCTGCTAACTACTTTTTTAATGTTAGTCAGGCTTTGTGCTGACAAGACTTATCCACAAAATGGATGAGATAGTTGTTCCTTCTAATTGTTTTATTTCTGAACTGGAATTCCTTCGGACTTCACCATTCATTTATTGCTTTCTGTGATGCTGACCCATGTATGTCTTTGGTAGCCTCATGACTGACCTCTGTCTACAATCTAGTATCTTTCTAAGCTGACAAGTCCTGTTTCTATTGTGATACTTTATTTATTTAAAATGTTTCTGCACGACATCTGTCCCCTTATTTTTCCTTCATCTTTTACTCCACTCTAAGTGCTCATTTTTCAGTTGGTTACATACTGTATTTTCATATGCATCACGATGACTAGTGGCGCATACAAGAGCATGAGCAGTCAAGTTGTATCTGAAGAAAACATTTGTATGTGTTATTGACAGCAAAATGTTACTTGGACAGCTCTCCAAATACTTACATGCATGCTTAATTGCCATGAGAATTTTATTTTTCCTGTCAGTTGACATCAGTGGAGCTGTTCAGGGTAATGAAGCCACATGAGATTACAGGTTAGAAGCTAATGAAATAACAGGGTCCGTGTCTATGCAGAGGGATTCAGGCAGTGAGCTCTACACAGTCTATCCCTTCTCCTTGCCTGGAGGCCCTCTGAAGTGTCAAGTTTGCTTATATGACAATCTGTGTGAAACCACAGACTGGACCATAGCAGAATGAATTTCCTACCTTCACTGGGTATATGGATCTTCATAAGTATTTGGTGGATGTATTGGTGTATTTTTTTTCCTGGAACATTTGCAGTGGCTGGACCAAGGGACATTCCCTTCTAAGAAAGATCCCAATTCTGTGAAAAAAACTCATCCTATTCCGTTCTATCTAGCACTTTTTACAGCAGTACAAAATGAATGCAGAGGTAATGTATGATTTCCATACACCTGAATAGTATTGATTTACATATAATTTGCAGTAATGAAAAATCACAACAGAACAATGAAAAAGTCTACATCTTTTAAAGCCTGCTGTAATCATCCCTCTTAAGTCATATGTGGTATACATACTACACAGTGCTCTAATGTGTGTCTGTTCTGCTTGTAAGCCAACATGTTATTGAATGATGGGTCATAAAATTCCCAGAAAAGCTAACAAGCACATCTAAGTCATCTCTCTATTCTTAGTCTAGCTAAAACTGGGTAATAGACATGATTTACAACATTTTGTACAATCTGTGCAGATTAGGAAGAGGAATCTCCATAATTATATAGGCTTGCTGTTATTTAAATATTTACCAACATTAAACACCAAAGGGGCTGTGCAAATGATCCAGGGGATTCATATTGTTCTAAGCTAATATCCGTTGTACAATATTATGCAAATTACATAAACTTTATTTTGTTGCTTCTGCTCTGAGCAGCATATCCCAAGGCAGCTATTCACTAAGTTGAAACAGATAAAGTTTTAATAATAAATAGTGATGATGAATAAGTCAGAAAGTTTATGCGATGCTAATGTACTTGTTGGCCCCAGGGTAGTTTATTAGATAAACAAGTAACATTTTATAAGTTGCCTGCACGTAAGTTGCTTTTGTTTTCCAGGAAATGTTTATATGATAAATTATTTCAAAACATTAGGTATTAATGAACAAATTGTATTCACTTTCAGTTTACCACAATGTTCCCGAGACTTCAGATTTAAACAGTCAAATTCTACATTTGTTTTGCTTTATCAAAATGATGGTAGCATGAGAAATTAAATTTTGCTACAGGATAAGGGACCAACTCATTTTGCTCTTTGGCGAAGAATTCTTAAGCCAAAAAATAGAACTGCAGCTCTTTTCATTAGTATTCAGAGCATTTTTAAGACTTAGAGTAAAAATCAGATAAAATAGTCCAAGGAATACAGGAGTCCCAGCATACCCATATTATGCTTTAGGCCACTTGACAGTATTGACCTATGGTTAGTCCAGTGAAAGGCATTTGTAAGATGGGGAAAGAAGCCCTGCTAAATTAAACAGGAATGAAGCATAAACAAGCTTATTTAACCAGCATGTTGTAATGAAAATCTAGCCAAATATATTAATGACTCTTTCTGTTCCATGTAGTGTGTTCTTGACCCATACAGGGCTCTCTTTTTCTAAAGTACATTTTGAACATCTGCATTCTAGCTATGTTGAAAATCCCCCTGACGATACATCAGATCTTAATAAACACAGATCACCATCATTTGGATCCTTGCTGGATTTTCTTTTTTTTTAATGTAAATAACAAAACAGTTTTATATCCTTGCACAGAAAGAACAGATGGTGCACTGGTGCGAAGGGTCTCTCATTACGTTTTCTTGGATTTTGCAGCACTGGTCTATAGTCTGTCTAGTTATTGCTGGACTGCTGTGAATCAGGCATGGAAACATTTATGACATGGGACATGGCTGCAAGAGTTTTGGAAAAAAGGCTGGTTTTCTCTCTGTATTTCCTGTCTTAGTTGACAGCATCAGTCACAAATTCCCATCATTTCTACCATGCTCATGGCTGGATGGATTCTGAATTGCTGCAAAATTATCAGGAATATAAAGACTATAGAATTAGTGAGAAAAACAAATAGATAGGAATTAGATTTAATGGTTAGGATTTTGCACTACAGGAGACAAGATTCCTATATCTGCCTCTGCCAGTTTCCTACCACTAGTTAAGATAAGTCATTTGAGTGCTAGTGGTGGGGGTTTTTTGGAGGGGAGGGAGAGGTTCCGAAATATGTAGCAGAAATGACATTTTAATTTTAAAGAAAATTCTTCCAGCCTTATAGATAAGAAGCAACATAGAATACTCCTCCTTTTGGCTGTACATCAGTACACCTGTGCTCAAACTTATTTCAGAATGAAGTATAAAACATACAAAATAATAAGAGAAAAACATGGATTAAGTTTTTAAAACTCAAAAACTGAACTTCATAAAGCTTGGGGAGTTTCAGAACAGTGAAAAGGACAGAGATAATTTCCCCCCAAATTAATTTGACCATTGAGATATTTGGTGCACGCACGTACAGGATCCAACATGCAGCCTGCTCCCCAGCGATGGGGAGCCTCTTTCGCTCACATCCCTGTTCTGCACTGAGGAGAAGCTCCTGGTAACTTAAACAGCCGAATAACTTCATATGAGGTCTCTAGAATATCACCTCAGTGCTTGTCAAGTGTCTTTTTTCTGTTTGAATTTTCCACAGTAATGGTTGTTGCTATGATACATCAAGCCCGCTGGTAGCAGCATACAACATGATTCATTTCATGGGCAGGAGATCCCATGACAAAGACTTATCAGAGCAGGAAATTAGAAAGGTGCTGTTCCTGAAAGCCATAAGAATGCACTTAAATATAATTTAAAATAATTTACCCTTACAAGAAAAGAGAGTCTGGCAAAAACATATCCAGTTGTTGTACTTTTGATTTGTGTTATGGAAACCATCCTTTACCACACTTGTGCAGTAGATGAGCACTAAAAATTTCTTTTGAAAATGTTACATACCCCAATTATTTTAGTTCAGACCTTCTGGAAACTAAGTATCTTGTCTGATGAAAACAGAAACTAATTATGCACTCCCCCCACATTCTTTCAACATTACTCTTTGTTGGTAAAAGACACTTTCATTCATCCATCTTCCACATCCTCCCAACTACATTACAATAGTCAATTACAGGCCTTTATTTCTAGAGTGAAAGGTCCATTAGTTTGCAGATTTCTGCAGAACAGCAGAGCATACTAACTTTTGTTTTGACATTTGAGAAAAGATGTTCTTCAGGAGATAATGAACCAGATCCTCAACAGATATATGTCAAAATAATTGTTTGGCGTGACATGAGTAGATAAGAGATGGAGGGGATGATATGACTTGGGTTATAAAGTAAGGAAAACAGTATTTTTAATGAAACTGAAACGGAATTTCAAAGGTTAAACAGAAGCTGAATAATGAGTCTGCACCAGAACTAGCAAAAGATTACTCAAGAGATGGCCTTTCATAACATCTGATGGATATAAACTAACCTAAATCTTCACTTCAGAGTTACAGCATTTGGCAAAAATGCTTGCAGATTTCAAAATCTGGTCCCAATATTTGATTTCTGGTTTGTGACCATGAGCCTCTGTTCGTGTTAGATCACTGGTGACACTGTGTGTTTTGAATTCATCCAACATTGCAGTTCCAGGAAGCACAGTACTTGGCTATGTCTAGCAAGGAGTTGACTTATTCCTGGCTTAAATCATAATTCTCATGGTATGCGAAGGTTATAATTTTACCAAGAAATAATTATGTAAAGTAAATGTGTGTGCCTGCTCATATAGGCTTACATGTCCATGACCAGCGTGCTTATAGACACAAGAGGAAGACACTCTAACAGCTAATTAATTCCATTGTCTTCCTGAAAACAATAAAGTTGCTTTTTTTTAATCTATAATATTCCACTCTCTCTGTGAACTCAATGGTGGGAGGATATTTAGACACATTATCACAAGGCTGCTGGACTCCACCAAGAAAAAAGGGAGTTTACAATCATCTTCAGAGGATTTACTCAGCACTCTATTGAAAGCAGAAAAGACTTGGGATTAGAATTCACATTGTTTTCACTTGTGAGATGCAATCTTGAAATAGCTGATAAAATACCAGTTATGCTGTATTAAGTGTAGTATATAAATTGAATTAGTCCCGTACATAATTGCTCCCGTCTTTCAAACCAAATGAAACATGTACAACCCTCAACAGCCTGATGTGTGCCTTAAGGCTCTGTTTTAACAGCTTGCATGTAATTTACATTTAGCCAGCATCAGCTATGACAATTTTTGCATTTGGAAATACCACAAGGCAAGTACACTGGATAAAAGATTCAAGATAAATTAGCACGTCTTACCAATGATACAGAAATAAAACCTGCATTATGTCACTAACCTGCGTGCAGTACAAAAATGTAAAGTCATTTTTTCAGCTACTCTCAAGATAGACTCTTAAGATACTGGCCAAATTCTTATTTTCTAGAGTTTACATATACTGGGCAAAGAAGCAGAATCAGACTGGGTAAGTGACTGACTACCAGATTTCAGTGCATGGGACTCTACTGTAGATGTACTTTATGATCTCTATCATTTTAAGTATTACAGGTACCTTCATGAAGTCCTTGCTGCAGAGAAAGATATTCTGTAGTTTTTGACTGGAATTGCTCTTAAAAATACACTGGCCTCTCTAAACATGTCTGTAGACTCATGAAAGGAGAAATCCAAAACACGGTGTTTGAAAGAGAACCTACTGAACTTGTGTATGGAAAGAATGAAGGACAGAAAGAAATAATAATTACTTAGTAACTGTCAAGGCAACATAGTTTGAATTCTCCCTTTGCTGAAGATTATTTTTGTTATCCTTGCAAACTGGAGGGGAGAGATGGGTGTGCATTCTCAGAGATACATAATCCATACATCACCCATGGTTGTTCTCCTGCCCAGAACAGTCTGCAGGCAAAGAGGTAATGTTCTGAACTCAGCTTTTTATTTCTTGCCTGGTAACCCATTCCTCTGCTCTTCGTCTTGAACTGTGACTCTCACCAGGGCTAGGAACTCAAGTTTTTGCTTTTGCAAAAAAGAAGAAAAAAATCCCAAAACTCATCAACCATGAAATCCATTAGAAATCACACAGCTGCATAATAGTGACTTAACAGCTAAAGAACTACTGAAGATTTCACTGATTTTATTTCTCTTAATTAATCTAAACATTAAATATAGGTAAATGTGTTCTTGCAAAGAGTTCTTCTGTGTTATCAGTGGGGTATCTTCTGCAGCTAAACTTAATTGTGTTCAGTAGTTTGTACAATGCTGGCATTTGGCAGCAGCAACAGCAGCATCTCATGGTCTGTGTTACTTATCCCAACTAGTAACTTTGGGGTTCAGTTCTGCATATAAAATTAATTAAGACATCTCCTTTAGTTTCAGTATATAGTGGATGACATATTGACCACATACCTTTTAAAAGTGCTTCATTACAGTTTCTTATCTTCAAATGATTCTGTTTCTTAAAAAGACTTTTTTTTCCTTGGGAAGTAGCATGTGAATTATTCCTTTTCCAATATTCTTTCTTCTGCTAGCACAGTTTGCATGAAAACAAGTCTCAGTACTTGTAAAGTGATAGCTCTAGAAAAACCCAGAAAGGCCTGACAGTTATGTTCACTACCAATAGATCATCCATGAGTAGGTTAAGATGAAAATTAGTTCATTACAAAATTATAATGTCATGGTGAAAACAACATTCTTTTCTGCACAATAAATTTACAGCATATGTCTAATGTGGAAAACGCAACCCACAGACAATCACTTGCAGAAATCTGTATTGCATATTAAACAACCAGAACTGCCTCCTTCTGGGCTATGTGTAAATAAATGATCACAGTATTAGGCTTCAAACAATCTTACTTTAGAGAAGAGAAAATAAAAGCAGTGTAATGCTGACACACAAACCTTACAAAATGCTCTTGGCTCAACTGAGATGCAGCCTTTTTGCTATAAAACCAAAATAACTCAAGAAAATCATTAGTGGAGCACTGTTCCTTGGGGGCTAAGCAAGGCTCTTAGGGCTCTGTGAATAATTGATTTTTTTCTTTGGTTCAGCTGCCATACTGAGGGAAAAATAAATTCTGCTTGGATTGACCCTAAATAAAACTTTTTTGGAATATTGAAATAAAAAAAGTTTTATTTCCACCCATGAGTATATATTTAACACCATTTGGGTCCAGATTTTCAATGCTTTAGTCTCTACTCTGACTCCAGAGCTGACCATGTGCAAGATACTGACAAATGGGCAAGAAGGGTGACAAGCACCATGTCAATAGGGTGTTAAAATGCTAAGAAATGTGAGTCTAGTCAGGTAAATGCAAGGAGGTGACCTGTGAGGTAACCTATAGGTTTAGGGTGAGCTCCACAGAGGAGCAGCACTGCAGCTTAATGTTTTACTATTATTTTCTGTAATTTCTTATGATTTTAATCTTTTGAAAAGTGTCAGTTACCTTAAAATGAGGCTGCTTTATATTTGGACACCATAGCAGTTTGTTATCTGTATTAACTTACTAATGCTGCTGTATTGATCCTGGACCTGAGCTAATACTGTGCTCTAACGTATCAGCCACTATGCTACTGTAGTTGCCAAAAGTGATGTTCTTTATGTACTCAGACCTGTGCACACTTCAGTGTAACCTGGAGATGTCACTGCAATATTGGAGTGGAAAAGAGGACTGCAATCACATTATGGATTGATTTGCTATATAATTTTGAAGCCAATTCTGAATAGAGTTTACTCAGTTCATTATCCTAGGTACAAACTAGGAGAAAGAATATCAAATAGGTTTAGATGTGACTGATTTTCCCAAACTCCTCTACAGTTATCCTAGGTAACCCATCACAATGGCAAGCTGTTTTCTAAGGGTGCCTAAATAGCAGAAAGGATGGCATTAGCAGGGTATCTTCACTTACTGCATCTGCTTCTTGATAGAGAATTTGGTCTGTTTCTTTTAAACAGATGATTAGAAATTTGTGGCCTTTGGTGTAGATTGTGAAAATGGCAATAACCATCATTACCTCTTTCAGAGGGTTACATGTCCACGAGGCCATATTCTCATTTTGATGGTACTGGAACAAAGCAGCCATTCAAGACAGAAAGTCCACCAGAGGGAGGTTAAAGTAGCATTAGTTTGGGGGCCAGCATGGGATGCTTTGATTGATCACATACACATTGCAGCTTCTACCCGCAAGGCTCTTATGTCCCCAGTAGAGAGAAAACCTTTTTATCCTTCAAAGAGTTACCCTTCTGAAAAAGTGACCCTGTAGAGTTTGAGGAGTTCAGAATCTAGCTTAAAGGCGAAACATATATGTCCTTCCTTTTTAACACCAGGTTTAAGAGAATATAAATGGAAAAAGGCAAATTTGTGAGCCAGCAGAAAAAGTCAGATTATCAAGCTGGCCTGGTTTGATCTGAGTCATAAAAATGGCAGTTAAGAATGACTTCCTGATCACTGTCTTGCAGTGCTTACCTAATGATATTTGCATATTTTTAGAATTATGAATTAATATCAATCTTATTATGTGATTTTACAGTACAGTCTTTCCATCTCCCTTTCTTCCTCTCTCTCTCCCACCCCTCATACCTCCCACTGCTGACCCTTTTACAATCCCCATAGCTTCTGTGACACTCCTTCTCCCTCTAGATCAAAAGAGAATCCCCAATATTGTTCCCAAACCTCATAGAGCACATCCTATTGTGTGTATAGATGATTCCTATCAGAAGTTAATATACATCATCTGCATGTTCCTGTGCCCTTGATAGTATGCACATCTAATGCATGCTGGGAAACACTGTCACAGTGTTTTTCACCTTTTAACAGCATTCTCAAAAACATGTGAAGCCAGAATGCTCTCGTCACTACCAAAAGGCTATTTTCATGCTTTGACATTCATTCTCACACCTCTCTGCACAGTGTGTCCTGTGGGGCTTGTCACTGCTTCACCTGCAGTGGTTTGCAGGCGCTGCCCCTCTCTGTTGCTGTAGTGGGCAGAAAGAATGAAGGTGAAAAGTTTCAAGGCACAGTACTGAATATTTGTGGTTTTAATACAGAGAAGCTGAAAAATCTTACCAATACTTACTTATTTTGGCAGAGAAAAGACTTCTCAAGCTGTAAGAGCAAAACAGACCACAAGATCAGCAATTGTCTCATTACTGATATGTCAATATCCACGCTGAAAGTCCTTTTAGGGTTATCTGCAGTCTAGTGTTTTACATAGCAGATAAATCTTTCCTTGAAGGTTCATCTGTGGTATTAAAGGGGAATCTTCACTTGTCCAGGTAGTAAATCACAGCAATCACTTACAAGAATATTGCATATTGTTGCTTTTAACTCTGAGTATTAAAGATTTTCCTAAACAAAACACTGCTATTTTCTGACACAGTGTTCTTCCTCACTTCCCCACTCTCTTTCACCTTTCTCTCTTGTATAGAGAAATGACTGAGACAAATCATTGTACTTGTTGGCTTGTTCCAGATCCCTTGCACAAAGAACTTCTTAGAAGTTATATATAAAACCATCACTTTTTCTTCTTTTACAAGGCTTAACTTGAGCAAACTGAAATTATATATAAGATAGAAAAGCAAACAAACTGGAGGAAATAGAAATAGAAACAGAAAATTTAGACCAGAGTCTAATCTTATAAATGGCCAGTCTTTTTTTTTCCCAGCTAGCTCGAAGTAAATGTTAGTGTTCACATGGCTGCCAAAGAAAAGTAAATGTCAAGTGAGAGTGGAGGGAAGAGAGAGACAAAGGCAAAAAAAGGCTTTCAGGGTCTTCTGCCACAGGATCCTCTCCCAGGTTACATTTGTACCACCAATGATTTTTCCCATGCTTTTAGAACCACTGTTTGGGAACCATTACTTTTTAATCTACTTCATTTCCACAGTAACCTGCAGCGAGGTTCTTCTTATAACTTTGCATTTGTGTTTTTTAGTAGAATTGATTGATAATATATAGTATTTTGAAACAATAAGATTTTAGAATAAATGAGTCTGAAATGCTTTCAGGATTTTTTTGACCATTCTTTCCAAAGTCCGTATCTCTCCTCCACAGACACTTACTCCAGGTCTCGGTTCTGTATGAGTGTGTCTCAGTGACACTGCATCTGAGGTCTATACTCCCCTCTGTCACCTCTTGCAAGTCATAATGCATTGGTCCAGGACATTTCTGCCTTGCTTGGAACTCAGTACAATCACAGTGAAATGCTTTAGATCTCATCTGTACATATAATAAGAATTCAAAATATGGGATAACATGCAGATAGCTAATAAGCACTGGCTTCTACTTTTCTTATTGAACAGCAGTTTTGCTGTTTCCCTGAACTTTGTCATTTGTCTGTCTCTATTTTATTCACTGTTTAGATCCACTATCCTATTGGACATAGATGTTTTTTCCACACTTGTACAGCAGCCAGTGTGATAATGTTCTAGTTCATTAAAAGGTCCCTATCCCCGCACAGCACAAGTTGTTAAACATTTTCATCAACATTTTTATCCCAGGTGTGAATCTCTTTCTGTTCCCTTGAAACCCAAATTTTGCTTTTCATTTCCCAGACTCTCAACAGCCGCAGCAGGAACTGAGCATCAGCTACTCCTAATTTCTAAATTTATTTTTCATTCAGCTGGTATAAAGTTTTGTATGGTGGCCTTTCTGTGTCATAAATATTAAATGTTAATGTGTAAGCTCCATCTGGAAGACTCTTCATTCTCGAATTCTCAGCTCTGTTTCTTCACATAACAACAAATAACGGAGATCATTAAATTAGAAGATTTTTATTTAGGAACACTGAAAATGTAACCTAGAGTAGGCAACATATGCAAAAAATGAAGGAGTAATGTTTTATTGACCAGTTTTTCTTTATTGCTGTTTATCTATGAAGAAATGAGAAGATAAAATCATTACAGCAGTAAAATAACTACCATACCAAGTATACTGCTGCAACAAAATTTACTTTACTTTTTTTGTGTGCTTAAACTATAATAAGGAAAATATGCATATAAAACATTTCCTACTAACTTCTCCAGTGTTGCTTACTGTAATAAGGAGCTTTCAATTTCTTGTGGTCCTATTTGACAGTAATTATTCCCCTTAGAATGCTCCATTATGCTCAGTTTTCTTTGCATGTATATGTGCTTGCATGTGTGAGAGAGATGTAAAGTTTGTTGTTGTTCACTGTAAATTTTATTCAGACTCAACAGCTACAATTTGTAATCACATTTACAGAATGTCTTTCATTCTGGATGATTATATAAAGAATGTCTTTCGTTCTGATGATTATATAAAGAAATGTAGAATGCAGCCAACTTCATGTGGATTGTTATACTATTTGACAGCATCCAGCAGTGTTACACGTGTGATTTCAAACTGGAAGGGAGTATCCAGTACCAGTGTCATCATATGTTTGTTGGATGGATATAGCAGCTCATAATTTCCAAGGTAATGCCTTTCTAATAGAAGTACTAATAAGTCATTAGTGGCAATGGCACTGAAGGTGTGACTTCACAGCAAGGACTGGACTCCCACAATCACTGCCAAGAAAAGCAGAAACTTCATTAATCATAGTTTTTGTTCCTAATCACAGACTTCAGAGGTGCTTTATATTGGCTGGGATGCCCATCTACTACTTTGGTGAGCTGACATGTTCACTGAGTTAATCCAGAAAATCAATCCAAAAGGAAAAAAAACCAAAAAAGTATAATTATCTGTCGGTTAAGTGAACTGAGTTAAGTTGCTAAAGGTCACTGAAGGACTGCAGCCAGGTCAACAGGAGCCTGACTGGGAGCCAGGGGAGGGGAAGCAGCACATTCTACATGTCTGGAGCAGAGTACTGCTGAACTGTCCTCGTTTTGTTGCCAGTCTGCCTGGAACAGTACCTGCAGCAAGGTCTGCTTTTTAGCACCAGCTTCAGAAACTGGCCAGTCCCATTCCTATCTGAAAATCATCACAACTGCTTCCTACAGCACGCTTATTATTATTTTTTTTCTCATGAGCCTCAGGTAAACAGATCAATTTTACTGTCTTTTGACTGCAAGATCCTCTCTAAGTGCACAGTGAATGCTGAGCCACAGCTGTAAGGGAACCACACAACATGGGGTTTCAGTCTACTAGTCATATCTACAACAATCCAGATAGCCCACTCCAAGAATGCTAGTGTGGCATTCCAGTACCAGCGTGGCTAGGGACCAGCAGATGAAAAGGAATACACTTTATGACCTTATGAAAAAGTAATATTTATCCTATTTTGGTTTCTCTTGTAAAATTAAGATAGTTTTTTGAGGGAGAAGAATGTTACTCTGATGTAGATTTATCCTTTATCTCTGTAAAAATTGAGTTCTTCTGAAGCTATTATATAAAATTCATTATTTTCTAATAGCCATATCTAGCTGACAGGTTTTGCAAACTCTTCCTAATACAAGATCAGATACTCACATAAGCAGACAGCCATGGAAATTAATGGAAATATAAATAGGACTAGTGGTAAAAAGGACTTTTCTCAGCCCAAAAAGGCTGAGACCTGATCATATTCTGAACATCAACAGCATTTTTTTTGTACTGGGAAAGGGTTCGGGAGATATGAAAAGCAATATTGTGTCTCTACTGTTTATAAAATCATTATATCTGTAACTTTAGAAGACTTCTTCAAGTCATCTTTCAAAATATTTGAACATACGTTATATACAAGCATATAAATAGTCCTTTTGAAAACAATGGGGATAGATACAGGCATGTGTTAGATGTGGTAACTGCTTGATTCTGGAACTTAGCCCTACCATTGATTGTCTTTTTAATTCATATAATCCTCATCTATTATAAGTTGCATTTAGAAGTAGAATTGACGGGTTTTGGTTTTTTTTTTTTCCCCTATTGCTTTGAGTCATTCTCTTTACTTCACAGAAAGGAAAGCAAACAGAAAGCAGCTCCTGCTGCTTTGCCAGTGGATAGCTTACGAGTGGCTCACATTGGTTTTTTCTAAATACTTCCTGTAATTCGCTGGACCAGCTGTTAGTTTCAACATACATCACAGTTCCATTAAGCACAGCGCATAACTGCTGCAAACCACAGTGCACCCATCAAGCTGATGTTTACCTGAAGGCCTGTGAATAGATTTTGTCAAGATCAAAAGTAATTACTTTGTAAAGTTCACTTCCCACCCCGCATCTTTTTTCTGCTGAATAAATATTGCAAGAGGATGAAATGTGGACAGGTTGTTTACATCCATCACTTTTAAATATTAGTGCTAGGCTTATGCAGCTCATTGTTGTATAAAAATCATTTGGATACATTATTCCAAGTTGAATAACAGAGTATTTCAGATAAAGAACTAAACGAAGACTCTCTTTGTCATTTTGTATTGAATAAAGCAAAGGCAAGAGACTGTCTATTAATTTTATGGCTAATATATCTTCTCTCTAAATGGCTCACGTTGTAAACATTTTTGTTAACAAATATTATTAAAGCACATATCTGATTCAAACACTTATTATGGCTTATTAAAGTAAATATATTAAATTACCTACAAGGATACATAATAACACATCATTTCATTCAAGTAATAGCTATTTTTAAATTACGTTTACTTTCCATTTAAAGACTACTTGGGAATGTAACTTTCCTTCAAATTTTAGGGGGTAGTTGCATTCTTGAAGACACATGAAGGTATCAGTGAGTAGTTTCCAGTGAAGTTTTCTTCCTGCCATGCTCTGGCATAGCAGAAAGAGAGGACTTGGGAAGTTTAATGCCAGCCATTTTTGTCTGGATCATCCCATTTCAGTTTCTAGAACCAAAGTAGTAATGGCCATGCAGTGACACGGTTGGAAGGTTCACACACGTATCTGCTTTAGTTTTTTTTCTTACATGCAGACTTCCAGCATAATGTTGAAATTTTGTTTTCACTTTGAGATCTAGATGAACATATCACAGCAACACTGAGCCTTCGTCCTTTCTTTTTCTTCCCTCCAAGTTAGAAATTGCTGTCTAAAGTAAAAATAAAAGTGCTACTGCGTGAGGACCAGGAGGATATTTTATATATGAACTTGCTTCATAAACAGCTTCAGAGATGATTTTCAAAAACCCCAAATCATGGAGGAGTTTGCACATGTTCTCTCTTATAACAAAAGGTTCATCCATGACATTTGTTAATCTACGTTGCTGTGACAAATTCAAAGTGTTTGAAAAGTCTCTCAGGACAGTTCTTTAAAGTGTGTTTTGCTCTCTTTTTCATTAAAGAACTAGGCTCATGTTTGAAGATGAATCCTCAGCTGGAAAGTTGCTTTTAGTTTTAAATGGAGAATTGACAGATTTTCTTCAGTTAGGTTTTGGCTGCAATCCATCCTTGTCTATCAACCTTCCCAGAACTCCATTTTCCTCCTCTCTTATCCTTTTCTTTTTGAAGACAAGGGTTTTAAATTAAATAAATAATGTGTAACATTCAGGAAAAGGCAGACTAATACGAATTTTACAGCAAAAGAGGATAATTTTTAAATTGGAAAGTGAACAGTGCTGAGAAATGGTCTGTTAGAGCAGTCTGTGCTTTCAGAGTCTAAATATCCTTAGGGAAATTAGGAGTCTTGCCATGTTTGATATCCATATCCAGAAATACAATTTTGTCTGCACAAGCATTAATTAGCGATTTTGGGAATGCTTTCAACAAGGCCAAGGATTGACTGGAACACTGAATTTATCCATACCCAATAAGTGTTCTGTTTGGGGAAATAAAACACTATATGCATACTTTCTACTGAGTTGGGCAGGAAGCAAAAGATGTTACAGTCCTCAGTGAATCTCCAATTCAAAGTAGGTTGGACCTGGTAGGTTGTGGTAAGGCTTTCCAAGAAACTAGACTGTGGGTAACAACAAACTTCCACATGCATAGGAATTCAGATTGAGCTCTAAATTAAGTGTCTTAGTCTGTCATTTCTTGCAACTAAAGGTGTGGACACAACAGTTATTAAATTGACAGGAGAATTTGAGTCTTTCTTCACCAAATTCTTTTCCCTTCGTTGTCTTTCTCATATACAGTAAGCACTCCTATAGAGATTGGAAGGAACACAAAACTAAAACTGCTAACTCCGTCAGTTTTTCCTTTATTGTTAAACTACTCTGGAGTTTCTTGGATCATGCAGTTTTGGCTGAACTTCATAGAGCTCCTTGTCTCAGTTGCCTCACTGACTGTATGTTCATTTATTACCTGTTTTGTTTTCTGCTGACATGTTCATCTGTCCAGCCTGAAATAAAATGGTTTATCTTTAGTCATTACATGAATTCTTAAGGCAATAACATTCAGAGGAGCCTTTCACTGAAAAATAAACTGTAGGCTAAAATGTCACTGAATTTTATTAGACAATCTAAAGTTAATTGCGGCTAAGTTGATGTACTCATAAAAGATGATGCAATGTTTCTATTAACTCCAACATATGGTGACTGTTCATGGGAGAACAGCAAATAGAGATATCACTAAATGTTACTTTAAAACAATCAAATTAGGAAGCTGGTGATTTTTTCTGATAGAAACTTCTAATGTATTAGTTACTAGTGAGACTTTACCTGGCATTGGAAGTATTCAAAGGACGTTGCTTATATTAAACTGTGATAAAATTTTGATTATTTCTGCAGAGACATGGGGTTATTTAGAATATTTTCCCATGATCTGTGATGGAAATGGGAAGAGCTCTGTTTCCCTGAAAACCTGCAAGGCTTAACTAACACAATGATCTTTCAACCTCAGCACTAAACTACAGCACAAACAGATGTACCTAATTTGGTATTTCATCTCTTAGGTGATATTCAGCAGTGTTATACTGATGAGTCTTGAAAACTGTATACTCTATTTAGAATAAAATGGCCTTTGCTCATTGCAGTACTAAGCTGGACTGGGAGCCATGGCTTTTGGCTTCTGCTCTCACTTCTGCCACCAGGATCTCAGATAATCACATCAAGCATTTAAGTTCCCCTGGTCTCAGTAAAGGTCTTGAACACATTTCCCTTCTCTCACTAAGGTTCATGTGAGGTTTAATTAATGAATTAACTCTACAGTGAATGATACTTGTAGGTAGAAGATATTGCAGATAGCATAGCTTAATTATTTGTGTCATTGCTGTCCCTATCATTAGAAATTTTAGCAATAAGCCCTAACAATTAAATGAACTGTATTAATTATAGTGCAAACTTTATTCCATCTTGTTCTCACGCAGACGAGTTCTGTACCATCCCACTTCGCCTTGATGTACAGTTTAAATGTACCATGGTGACAGGTTAACTTTAAATCTGTTCTGAGTTAATCACATGCTGCTAGAGACCATTGCACAGAGACAAGTCCTGTGCTAGCAATTCTAACAAAGCACAGACAATTATATTTTGTGTTTGCCTCAGCTAAGATATCGACTGAATAAAGAGTCAGAACTAAAGCAAGTTCCAAGTGCTGCAATCAGTAGATGATTAAGCAATTTCAGGGTGGGTTTTTTTTTTCTTTCATTACCAAAAATCAAGATGGTTTCTGAAGACATTTAAAGTCTGTGAAGACTTCTCTAAATTACAGTTGTTCTACAGCAAGTGTAATATGTAAGGGAGGACTGGAAAGAATCCAGGGAGCTTGTTTTCACACCAAAGATCATTTATAGTCTATGAAATCATACGGGAAGGGCAGTGTGCCCTGGAGGATCAAACACCATGGTGTGAGTTCATATCTGACTCTGTGATTAGTTTGACGCTGCATAATATTTACATAGCCACCTCTTTAGGAGTTCTGATTAAAGCTCCCAAATTATATCACAGATGTATTCAGCAGAGCTGAATATCCTCAATCTGAACAGATTGTGACCATGACACACTTCCAGTTTTCTCTTTGCTTACCCAAGTAACCAAAGGACACCTTTAAAAGGTTTAATAGAGTACATCAGAAATGTCACTATGGAAACAGAATCTTTTAGCGACTAGAGACTGCTACTTTGACAGAGCACCATCTTCCCTCATGAAGTCAGGATTTACAAGTCTTGGCTGGAAATTCTCTGCAGTGTCAGTGAAAAGTACAGGATTCAAGGCTGTCATAGCCACACAGAGCAGGACAAGCCCCAGAAATAACACATCAGTGAAAAAGAGTACTAAAGTGTAGCCACTTCTAAAAAGTATTGTCTTTGAATTTATAAAACAATGACAATAATGTATAATAAATTATTACAAAATATAAAGCTCAGAGATTCTACTTCCATTCAGATATGTTAGGGATGGTTAAGGCTGTTTCTTCTGCTGTGCACTTTTACTTCTCTAGTCTGTTTGCAGTGTGCCTGTTCTTCCTCAAATGAAATTTGTGTAAAAGGTACTGAAGGTGAGCTGCATTTGAATGCAGCAAGGCCAAGTCTAGACTGCTTGATTCCTCAATGCTTATATAAGCAGCTGAGAAGTTGTTCTTAGTGAGCCTTTAGTTCATAACCTGTCTTAGGTCAATCAATGCAAGTCAAAAACACTTAGGCTTAGGAATGTTGTGTTTTGACGGGAACCAAATAAGGAACTTGAACTGAGTTACCATTTCATTTAACTTAGCATTGGAGGCAAACTCTAGACAGGACACCTGTACAAAAAGCCCAGCAATAGCAGTCTCATTTAGACAGGAAAGTCACTTAAGACTGTATGAATATTGTATGAATAACAAGAAGTTTTCTTTGTGGTGCAACTGCACCTTTTCCAAGCAGTTGGGGTTTTTTATCTTGTATGCTCCTGGGGAATGCAACTGTGCATCACCAGTACTCAGAGCAGATCAGGTTATGTTGTTGCCCTGAATTCTCACACAAGTACCTGTAAATACTTAGGTTTAAGTAGGGAGTTCAGCTATTCAGAAAAAAATCCAAAGACACACAATTTGGTGACAAGTGATTAGAAATCAGCAAAGCAGAGAAAAACTAAAAAAGCAAGCTGTTACTTATTAATTTAGAGTGACTCCAAAAAGCAGTTGCTAAACCTCTAGTGATTTTTGCTTATACCTACCCAGGCTGCAGGTAGTGGGTAAGTGCTTGATGAAACATCTCTTCAGCTACTCATGTTCTCATGGTTTTAACTGAAAGAAACTTACTGCAAAAGTCTAAAAACAACAGCTTATTTTTTTCAGATGTTGTCCTGGTTTCAGCTGGGACAGAGTTAATTTTCGTTCCAGGAGCTGGTATAGTCCTGTGGTTTGGGTTTAAGATGAGAATAATGCTGATAACACACTGCATGATTTAACTGTTGTTGAGCAGTGGTCAGCTCTCCAGCTTCTCATAGTGCCTTAACAGTGAGAAGGCTGGTGGGCGTAAGAAGCTGGGAGGAGACACAGTCGGGACAGTTGACCCCAACTGTCCAAAAGGATATCCCAGACCATACAGCAACATGCCCAGTATATAAACTAGGGGGAAAGATGGCTGGAGCCACTGCTCAGAGACTGGCTGGGCATCGGTCAGTGGGTGGTGAGCAATTGCATTGTGCATCACTTACTTTGTATAGACTAATTCTTTAGTCTAATTCCTTTATCATTATTATTATCCTTTCCCTTTCTATCCTATTAAACGGTGTCTCCCCCACCCCACTGTCGTGGGGAGTGAGGAAAGGGCTGTGTGGTGTTTAGCCGCCTGCTGGGTTAAACCACGACAAATGTCCTTCCATATGGCTCTGTACAGTCATGCCTGACTGCACAGAAACTATAGTGGGAAAATGTGCATAGTTCTCAACTGGATTGTTTTAATAACTGATTCATCATTATAGGCCTGGGGTACTGTGAATAAGCAAAAGGAATAATGGATCTAAATCTTCCGCTGTGAGACACAAGTCCCAGGCTGTCTCTGCCTAATATGCAAAATAGCGCCAGCAGGATGAACACCTAGAAACATGTCTCATTAATATAAGAAGTATAAATTCAGTTGGTCAGTTTAATTCAGGGGAAAAAATGTTGCTTGTAACAAAAACATATTTTGCAGAAACATTTTCTCTTTTTTTCTTGTCGGAAGTGGAAATGTCACTTGCCATGTTTACTTTCCACTGAGGAAATGGGTAAGCAAGGCTTTGGAATCAATGATTTTAATATAATTTTTAATAATGAAGTTTCAAATGAAACAAAATCATGATTGTTTAAAGAAAATTACAGAGGAAAGAAGTTCCAGAAGTTTTTCCTCACCATTAGTGCAAGACTGGCTGTAAAATAAACCTCGGATCCTGCTTTGTGTCCAAAGAAGGCCAGGAGTCTTTATGAGCTGAAGAACTGAGAGTTCACCTTTTCCCCAAGAGAAAGAAAAGTTATGGTAAGTTATGACACAATCACAATATTCTCCCCGTTCTTCTGGATAGTACCATCTACCTGCTAGTTGCTGACCTGCACTTCCCTATCTATGCCACAGGAGGTAGACAGTGACTTCATAAGTGCAGCATCACATCTTCTGTTCAAATTTAGATGTCATTCATAAATGGAAAAGGGATTTCACCTAAATGGTGGCAGGATGTGAGGAGAAGGGAAGTGGTAGTGAAAAACAAGAGGAAAATGGACACCGGGAATACCAACTATTATAGCTTTAATTGTGTGTCAAGGTATCTACATGACTGTTTAAAAATTCACTAAGTAGAGATAAATTAAGATGCCAGAGCTAAGGGCAGTAGTGAAAGTCATGTTTATTACTATCATTGTGCTACTTCTCTGTCATGCCTGAGCCAAGCTCATATTCAGCATGAGGCATAACCTGGTGTGGATAAACAAACAGACTTGAAATGAGCATACGTGCACCTAGTGAGAGTTTTTCATAAATGTTTGTAGATGTTGCTAAGTAGCTGCATGGAGTTGCCAAGTATGCCTGCTTTTGTTTAATCCTGACGTGTTCTTAAGCTACTGTTAAGTCATTAAGTTGACATTTCTTTTCTTTGAATTACAGGTAGAACATGACTTGTATGATTATACCAGATCTGGGCAGATACTTTGTAGCAGTTTCTGCCTAAACATCCCTTTCTTCCCTCCTTTTTACAGAATCAGCAGGCAGAAGTGGTTATTTCCCCACATTACTAAAGTTGCATGTTCAGTGAGACATTCCTAAGGAAATGCAGCTCATGCAACTACATTGTGTCTGTCCCCTAGTAATGTTTACGTCTGTTGCCCAGTTCCAGCAGAGTGCAACAGAGGAATAAAAGTTGACAGTATCACTTGTTGGAAGTGGAGATAATACACTGGGGAAACATCTTTGTCTTGCCTTGTTCTTACCATCTTCCTGAGTTGCCTATTTTTGTTCGCTGTGAGAAACAGAACGCAGAGCTAACTAGGCTTTGGGCTGGACTGGTAGAGTTTGTACTGAAGAATCATTTGCAGTTGGACTTCTCAGACTGTGGAGCAGTTGTTTGTAGAGCTTTGGAATACTTGCAGCAATTTTTACTCATCTACTTTTGCCCATCTCTTCATTGTGAATGAGGGATTATTATGTTGCCTAGAGGAGCTGTGGCTGCCCCATCCCTGCAGTGATCAAGGCTAGGCTGGACAGGGGCTTGGAGCAACCTCGTCTAGTGGAAGATATCTCTGCCCGTGGCAGATGTGTTGGAAGTAGAAGAGCTTTAAGGTCCCTTCCAACCAATCCATTCTATGATTTATTCTATTAATTGGGTATTTTCTAGCTTGAGTTAAAACACAGCCTCATATCCCAGTTGTGCATGCAAGCATGGTGATCAAAGTGCAATAAAATGTATTTGAATGTTTCAGGTAAGTGAACATTTAGAAGAGTTAGAGCCTAGTGGTTTGTCATGTAGCTCCACCAACAGACCACCTTGTTACTTCTCCTATAAAATGAAGTGTCCTTCTTGTCATCTTTTATTAAAGCTTTAGAGATCTATGCAAATTTTGTTTGCTGTTCCTCTTCTGCCCTTCACTTCTGCTATCTTTTCTTGTACTTTAAAAGCAGCAACATTAGACCCGTGTTACTCAAATAACTACAGCTTTTGAAGGGTCTTTCACTTGCTATTGATAAGACAAAGTGAAGTAGTGGATATTTTGATTCTGTTCTGTCTTGATAAGGTTGCTGTGATAGGTGAGTTAATAGAAAATAAGTAGAACAAGTGTAGTAATAAATTACTATGCTGACAGATTTGACATATCTCCACCCATGTACTGAAGATGAGTTCAGAGATGTGTGTATGATTAATGTTGCTTAAATGGGTGGTGTCTGAATTAACATACTGTGCTGTAGGTGCTTGGAAGCTTCTCTGTTTTGTAAGAATACTTAGAAATTAAATTGCACTTTACATCATCTCAGTGCTCTGAACATGAGAGATTATGTTCCATTAAAACCAGTGATAGATTGTCTATACATGGGAGACAAAGAAAATGCCCAGTGATGCTGACCGTGAGCATCATAGTGTTAGGAGCAGTGTTGCCAGAAATACACTCCGATATTTTATAATAAGATATTTTTGATGATGAATATTGTTACACAAGAGATGCCTGGCTGAGAACTTGAATGTATTGTAGAAAGAGCCGCTTATTCTTTCTAGTTTGAGGACTAGTTCCTGCAAACATTTAGGTATGTACCCAGCTTAACTTTAAGCAGAGGACTACTTCCATTTGATTTCCACAAATATGAACATGGATCAGGGAAAGAAAGAAATGTTTTTCCTTGCTATGTGCCCTGAACGCAACACATGTAAGTAGGCAATATGCAATAAGAGAGACAGACAGTATGTTAATGTTTTCCCCCTCTCCTATTAATTATCTTTGTATTTGTTTGTGTGAAGCATATATTTTTTTATAATTTCTTCGTGTGGTCTCACTCAGTTTCTAGATTTGTGATTAAAGGACTGAAAATGTACGTTCAGGTTTTGTAACAGCTATGTCTTGGTGAGGAGAAACCATGTTTTGGCAAACTAACAGACCAGGGAAGAGATAGTGAGCTGAAGGGGTAAAAGCAAGAGTATAAAAAGGATTTTTAGATACTTTACCTACCCTTGGACTTCTTTGTCTTTTTTACTGGTATGTATCCAGCCGAGCAATGATAAACAGTGGGATGCTGTTTGTTTAAAATGAGGTTATATCATGTGAGGCTATGCAGTGCACCCGCACAAACAGAGGGGCTCTGGCTGGCCGTACAGCACAAATGTGAGACAGGCTAGACAGAGAGTGATGCCAAAGGTACAGAGTCAGCTGACAGACACAATAGACAGTTTACCCCTTTTCAATTTCATTTAGGGTAGATATTGTTTGTAACTATAACAGAAATACTCTTTGAAAGAAGTGCAATTTTAATCATTTCTGTTTCTGTTGAAATATTTCACAGCAGCGTCATTTCAAAGACTGTCATCTGATATTAACCCTGAACAAATGAACCAGTGGACAAACTTTGAGTGATTCTAAATATTTGCCAAGAATCAGCAATTCTCACTGCACAGAATTACACCTCGGGAGCTCAGCATTTCATTATGTTTGAGATGAGCTGCCTTTAATTCAGACCTATTTCTGACACGGTTTTAATAGACTCAGTTACTCTAATAGATGAATGTATTGCATTCTTTTTTCTTTACTATTGATTCCTACTTTTTCTTCAAAGAAACTTTTTTTAGATTTACAAGAGAGAAACTGAACTCCTTTGATGTCTACAATGTATGTACTATTTATACCAGAGATGGTGAAACTGCTTTTGTCTAATTATTTTTGACATCTTGCAAATATTTGCAAAATTCTTCATGGAGATTAAAAAGATCCACAGAGCTCAATCTCTCTGTGACAAAGAAACAGTGTTCTCAAACAGCTAAACAATTGTTTGTTTTCTCTTAGATCCTAGACATTTATCTTCCAACATGGCACGTTTTATCTGAGCTAGAGAATGAATGCATCCCATTTCTAGAAGATCAGTAAGATTCCATAAATAGAACTGTTTCTTAAGAGTTTGAAATGAGTTGGAAAGCATCAATTCCACCTTTTTAGAATGTTTGACTCCAGCGGTGCAGAAACTCTTCTTTGCAGAAGCTCCCGGTTTATGGTGCAATATCTCTGAGCTTCTGTTAAGTCACTTACTAGAACAAAGTTTATGAGGTTGTCGTTGATGCATTCCCCTCTGTTGGCTTACAGAATATCTATTAATTTACATGTATTTATTTCTTTATGCAAAATTAGTTCCTTGTGAGTAATTACTCTTCCACTTCAAAAGAATAGCCAGAGTTAGCAACACTCACTATGTCTGAGACTCATCTCTTTGGTTTTTTGGGGGGGAATATTTATCCCTCGGCCTGTCAGTCAGTGGGGGGTTATCAGCTTTCACCAAAAGAAAACAATTCTAGCCTTCAGAGTTTCAGAATCTTGAGACTATGGTCCCTGTGGTCAAAAAATGAGAAGCTGAAGTTCATTTTTTAAAGCTCATTATTTTGTGTTTCCTTGTGGAATTTGTAACACGTGGGATAGGCAATAGTAATGAAGCCCCCAGAAATCCCCTAACACTAGGCAGAAGGTTTGAGAGCATAGGGAAGCTGTCAGATATGAGGTCTCAGTCAGGAAATGTTACCAAAGACAGGTAGAATTTCCAGTGGATGCTATCTTGATTAAGAGTAATTCATCAGATTTGGAGACTTCTGAATGTTTTCCCCAATGCAAACAGATAATTTTCTGCTTTCCTCTAGGCTCTTTTCTCTGCTGAATTTTCTGAGAGTTGTTGTCCACTTACACAAGTGTGCACTGACAGATCTTAATAAAATAATAATGTACCATTTCCCATTAGTTGCTAAAACTGTCCTTTTGAAACTATTGTACAAAGTGTGGAAAAATTGAGTCGTAAGCGCTGTTGCACTGCAGAGTAGCTGATTTGCCACCTTCTATAAAACTTTTGTGTTTTGTGACAGAATTTCTTTAATAATACAGTCATACAGACTTTATTTCCTTAGTAAATCTTCCGTTTCTTAGAAATATTATACTTCTTGGGCATGACATGCATCATACAGCATGAGTGCTGCAGCAAATTCTAGGCAATCCATTAAGAACGTGTTCTTCCTTTCACGTCCTTTCCAAGGTGACCAGAAGTGTCATCAGCAAGTGGTTTGTGAAGGTGTCTGAGTATTGGCAGCTAAATAATTTTTTTAAACCAAAGTTAACAGTCCATGTAATCATGTGCATCAATCTGATTTCTGTAGAGGCAGCTGTTCTGCTAAGTCTGCTCTGGTAAGAAGTCTGAACTGTGCAAGACAAATGGGAGCACGAGGCTGTCAAAGGAGCATGGTGAGAGCATTCAGTGAAGCAGAAAGGAGGTGTTATAAACCCTAAAAATGTAAGAGACAGAAGGGTTATGCTGGTTCTGTGCAAAGGAATGTCAGAGGCCTAGCAGGTTTGTAGGTGGCAGTTTAGATAATGCTCTGTGATTGTTGGAAGCTCTTTTCAGGGAGGAAAAAAATAGCAAAATTTCTAAGATGATGAAACTGTATAAAAGAAACCTTTCTAGCTACAAATACCTTTCAATCTCTGATGTCTGCATCAGCTGGTTAATCTGAATCTGATAGCCGTTTGTAGTTAGGCAACTACAGCCAAATCCTGCAGAAGAATCTCAGCTCATGTAAGTCATTAAGGGGTAATCTCTGGCATTATGTGTCTATTCTGCTGCTTTGAAAGGGCTAGCATAAATTACACAGCAGACCCTGATATTTCAGTTATGGTGAGATGCATCTTTCTAACAGAAACCAGCTTAAAGAAACTTCCATCACTGCTATGAGAGGCTCCTTCAGTGACAGGCAGAGTGCTCAATGTTCTGTTCTGTGATCAGAGAGGCTATGGCTATGAATAGGTTCATTGGGTCTTTCAGTGCAATTTTACAATGAGTTGTATTAAAAAGGAAAATAAAGTTCATTTCTCCTCCTGAAACCTGATACATTCCACTAAGGCCATTTATATTTAAGGTCCTTTTTTTCCCTCTTTGTGTACCATTTTGCAGTAGTGTAGTCATTCTGTTACTAGGCCTAGCAGCCAGGAAGATCACTAACATCTCATGTCCTTTTGGTGCATTTGGACCTCTCTCACACCTTCTACTGGCATGTTGCATGAAAACTCGAAACTCCTACACTGCTTTGACAATCCATTCCTCTGTACTTCAGATGACATTTTGCTGCGCTCCCTTCAGCAGAACTGCAAGGCTTCAGTCCCCTCTTGCAGCTCATCAGAGCTACAGTTTGTGGGGCTTTTACAAGTGAGTGATGGCCCAGTGCTGGCACTTGGAGGATGTATTACTCACTCAGGGTATTTACATCTTGAGCTGGACTGACAAGAAGATGAAAAGGAGGCTTGGTTGCTTGGCCAGCTTTTGTTTTATAATTTAAAAGAGGTTTTGTATTCATGCATTGCATCCCTGTTGCACAGGGTCTCTATTTCATCCAGGAGCTGGAAAAATTTATAGCTCCCAGATCACACATTGTCATTAAAATACTGTGTAATAATCACAATCAAGACACTGATAAAGAACTTATTTATAAATACGTTATTTCTTATTAACCATTTGTAGTTTAAAATTGGGTGGTTTAGTAATAGGCTAAATTAGGCATATGGAAAATATAAGACAAATTAGTTTTGCTGCTATGATTGCACAAAATCCAGGTCAAATATTTCACATGATGTCAGAAGTTCTTATAATTTTCTGCAGAAGCTTCTGTTTTCTGCTTGGAAGAGAGATACCTGAAAACCAGCCTAGATTCGTGCTTTGTGGAAACCCAGCAGCTCTAGCTAGTGTTAGTGATATCTCCCACTTGTAAACCATTAAAAGTCTAGAGATCATTGAGGTTATTTTGAAAGGCATTAGTTTTGTTTTAAGAATTGGTGAGAAAACCTGTAGCTGGTCATTACTTGTGCTGCAGCAACACTCTGAGGTTCTGCTAGTGCTCAGATTCCAGAGGTGCTGTGAATACATAGGAAAACATGATCCAGGCAAAGAAAAGGTTGATGTAAATAAAACAAAACTTTTCACTTTGTGGTATGTTATATCAGCAAGTTGCAGATTTCTGTAAACATTCCCCAAAAGTCTCCTTGGCAGAGACCACAGAAATGCAGAGAGCAGCAGAAGGCAGCCAGCAGGTGTCTACATGAAATGCTGCTCCTGAAGAGATTTCCAAAAGCAATAGCACTGCCTTTACCTTTGATCTTTTCCTCAACCAAAAGCCTGTTGTGGTTTGGTTTTATTTCCCCTCCCCCTCTTTCTATCTTATCCTCAGCCACAAATCCATTTTACAGAATTTCTGCCCTTATGTTTTTCAGCTATCAAGGGGTATTTGAAATCAGACTGGCAAAGCTAAATATCTTCTTTCGTTGTCTATACACCAATTATCTAGAGAAATCTGTCATTCTTCAAGTCATACCACAAGGCTGTGAATATTAACACGAGACCACAAATATCTCGTCTACCTCCTGTTACTGAGCACCATAGCGAGTTTCATTTTAAGCCTTAAAAAATTAGGTAGGAATTTGCACTTTAGAAATTTTGTCCCATGAATTGTTATAGATGCTGTGCCAGATCACCTGCTGACCAATATTCATATGAAGTTCTTACTAGCAAAATTAAATAAACGTTCCTGTGTACTGAAAATCTCTAAGTACTTGTATAAAAACATATGTCTCATGGTATGCTTTAGGTGTGCCATCTGTCCTGCTGCCTTGTTAGCAGATACAAAGATGCACTATCTGCTGCAAAAACATTTACCATCTGAAGTGAATAAAGAAATGGTGGTGGTACTGTGGAAGGAAAGTTTGTCCACGCAGAAGGAAAATCAGGTTTAAGTACTGGAGAACAACAGTGTTTCTCCTGTGTCATACATCTCTCTTACCACAAGGAGAGTGAGCTGCCTGCTCATGTTTCTGTAATGAACGGAGAGAGAATAACAGGGATCAAGCCTAACATTTAGGTTTGTGTTTAAAATGAGAGGATACAGAGGTTCTCAAAGCCTTGTACTTGATGCTGGTATCATTTTACTTTGTTTCTGTCCATTCGTATTTGTCATGGCAATGGAGAGTCCACTTTTTTAATCGAAACAACTGGATTTTAAGAGGTACTTTCTTGGCTGCTTTTAATAAGCTGTTCTAACTGTCAGAGGGGTCTGAATAGTATTTTCCCAAGAGGAAGGTAAAATGTAGTCCATTCAGGGATAAATAATGAAATAAGTGGTCCATCAGAAGGTTTTCTAGTAAGAACTGAGCCATGGTTTAAAAAATGTGACAGCACCCAAGATGGAAAGGAAGGTAACATGTTCCAGATGACAGGGCATGCAAATAAGTCTCTCATACTTTTAGGCACCACAGTAATTCTCGTTTTTAAATCCAGACAGAACAGTCACTCACATCATTTCCTGCTATGGCAAAGAGCTGGCTTGATCATACGAGCTTGTGCTCAGGGTTACAAATTCTCATAGGCATTTTCTTCCTCTGTTGTTCAGCCTTCATGCCCTGCCCTTTCCCCATCAGCAGTCAGCCCAGGTCTCTTTACAAGTCCCTTCGCTTTTCCTGAAGAATGCGTGGTGAGCTGTGGTCTGCTGCTCCTATTTCACCCAATTTGTGCCTCCCAATGCAGCATCTCCCGTCAATCATTGTCATGCCACTGGTGTTGCTCCCAGCAATGCCAGTTCAACAAAGAAGAGACAAACAGTCTAATGGTTGCCAGCAGCTGAAGTGAGGTGGAAGCAGAATAACTGTTTCAAGTATTTCAGCGTTTCTTTGGTACTAGCTGTAGTTTGTTCCTGTTGCCAGTGGCTGGGATGTTCACTAATCGAATGGAAAGCTTCAGAAATTGCCTGTGCATCCTCCCCTCCTCGGTAGCCAGAGCCAGCCAAGCACATTTCCATTGCACTGACTTCCCCAGCTTCTCAGGTTCAGCCGGAAGAGGGGGGTGGACCAGGAGGC
>NW_009912294.1:244454-258616 GCF_000696875.1 Nestor notabilis
TGTGGACCAGGAGTCATCACACTGCCAGTCTGGCCCACCGAGACCACAGGCCCAGATCTCTGCCATCATGTCATGAAACTAGAGGAGCAACAGATATTTTACATTTAAGAGACAGAAATTAATCATTCTTGGAAGGAAAGAAAAATAAATGAGTCTCTGAGCAAACCCACCTGCAAACACTGTGATGTGTTTCACACCGTTCTTGTTCCAAGCTGCCTCTGGAATGCGTGATATGCCATGAAAGAGATGTTACCTCTCCGTTCCTGCACTTCTGCAGCTCTACTGCACTGTTTAACTTGTCAATTTACAGCTGCAGCACAAACTTTTGACTTTATTTTCTTAGAAGTGTCTGATAAGAAAAAAGTGTCTCCTACCTCCCGAAGACTGACTTTGATTCACTAACCTGATATTTAAGGGCTGACACATTCATTTCTTCCTACATTGTTTAGAATTTCCTGATCGTAGACTCCTCAACTGGAACATAAATTCTGAAGGTAGGGTGGTGGTGTCATACGTTGCATGCTGTTGAACACTGATACTAAATCCTTCACCTTCAGGCATGCAAATTTCCTGCAGATACACGATCTGGTTTATGTGTATGCACACTTAACCCACAGAAAATAGTTGAGTCACTGCTCACAAAAATTAATTCAAAAAGTTAATGAAAGAAATAAATAAATAATGCCCCCATCAGTTCCCTGTCCTAGTAACAGTTTCTGATTTCTAACATTTTTTTAACCTGTGTCCACTATTAATGAAAAATATCTTTGCACTAAAGGACATGAAAAAGTCATCTTTGCTCTGGGATTCCAGATTTCCTTTAAGCCTTGCAGACTGCAGGCAACCAGCAGTGTGGGTGCCTGTTATCTAGTCCATCCTCTTCTTCTGATAATCGGGTACATTTTGACAGTTCTTACCAGATGTGTTTTAAATTATTCAAAGATGATGGTTCCACTGTTTCCTTGAGCAATCTATTCCCATGCTGATATTAGGAAACTGACCCTTTTCATTTTCCCTTACTGAAAGGGAAATGATACACTTCTTGTCCTAGGCTCTGTAGACAGGGAGAGCAGTATTCTCTTTGCTTCAGCAAACCAGCCCAGGTACATGTTTTGTTCACATCTACTGCCATTTTTGTCCTCTCTTCATTACATCAACAGCTTTCCCAAAGTATGAATTTCAGATCCAGAGTTAATATACTTCAGCTGAAGCATTAGTGCTTCTTGGAAATAAATCATAATTACCAGTATTTATTTATTATTATTTTTGTATTAACATGGCCTTATTGACTGCCACTTTACCTCACACAATGATGCCTGTTGTATATTTTTATGACTACAATACTTCGCAATTATTTGATTAGATTTCATCTTATATTTTTCTTGTATCTGACTGGCCATTCATTCATGAAAAATTTCAGCCTGAAGTTGAAAAGCTGTATGATATATAATAGCTCACATGAGCAAGTTTGCTAACGGGAGGAAATGGGTTCTGTAATGCTGCACCTGACATAAAAGACTTTGAATTTGCATTCCAGACCTCGTAATAATTTCCTATTAGAATAATACTTAAACAAAGAAAAAATAAATATTAAATGCTAACAGAAAGTGTTACAACTTATTTGGTGGAGTGTGGCTTGTTCACCTGGTTAGTTTTATATCAGTGTCAATATATGTGGGATTTTTAAGCATCATTATATACTGTATTCCTGTTGATGTTTCTCCACTTATTGCTGTGGTAAAACATTTGGCTCAAGGGACATATATAATGTTAACATTTCCATGATATACATACCCAATAAAAGGTTTTTCAATTTCATTATTTTGACAGGCAGATTCCATTAATACATCCACAACAATCATGTTCCTTTTCTTCAGAATCTAAGAGCAGAGGATTATTAAAAATCATAGACAATACCCCTGTACACTTAATCTCTCCAAATTCACTTTACAATTACTGTCAACATCAATAATGTCAGACAGTATAATCAGGTTTGTATAAAACATCAGAACTTGGATATTCTCCAAAGAGATTGCTCTCCCACCTAACAGTTCAACTGGGTGTTTCTTTCAGTCAGCAAAAGGTGCTCCCAAATGCCTGTGGAGAAGATGTATGTGCTGTATGATAGCCAGGTTGCAACTCCTTCATCTCATCCCATTCTCCATACTGTACCTTTGGTCCACCTTTCCATTTCAAAAACTACATCATAAATAATGAGAGGAATACTCCAGTACTACAGAAGCCCTTTTTTAGGAGAGGAGAGAGTGTAGAGAACTCATGTCCCTCCTTCTTCAGCTGTCATAGGTTGCATGTGAGTACCCAGAAGCCCAAGGTTACTAGCCAGTGGGTAAATTCCTTAAGAGTTTGTTGAGAACTCATTTGTTTGCACTGCCCATTTACTCCGCAATAGATAGAGGTTAAATTAAGTTCTGTGGACAAATAATATCACAAATAATTTTTTCCTGGTTTTAGTATGAATTTTAAGGAATGCTTGTTGCACTGTTACTAGGCTTTGTATTTACAGTGCATGAAAAACATTCTCATCAGCAACAAATATGCTGCATGTCCAGCTGCTCTACTGGCATTCTTAAACACAGCTAGAGCTGGTAGAATTCAGCTCTTACTAATTTTGACACACAAAGTGATTGAATCCTTCTGAAAATCCAGATTTTCATTAAATCATTCTGGGGAAAAAGAAAGTCATATTATCTTCATATACATTGCTTTTGAATCAAACTGTGCCTACCGATTTAATCTCTAGTGATATTACCTTTTCAATATCAGTATCAACTCCCACTCTAATCCTGTATGCAACATTTAGAAAACCAGTTTATGTCACAACTTTGTGCAGAGCAACTGTGTGCACTCACTTTCACACCAGGCTTATCTATTAATCTAGCAAATAAAATACAAAATCTATGAAATGTAATACAATTTAGTTTTTTCATGATGTTCCTGGAAAGTCAAGCCAAGTGTGAGCAACTGGAGTTTGTTACTGGTCTCTAATATGTTTTTCCAACAATTCTATGAGTTGTCAGGCAAAGACCACTGAGATACAGAGGTATTTGTATCTTAAATCAAAAGCAATTCAAACTGGGAAGTGACGTATGCACTGCTAAATGTTGTCTACAGGTTTCCAACAGTGTGTTGTTAAGTAATGATTGCTTAATGGCATCCACTTTATATTGAACTAGGGGCTTTTATCCTTTTATATTCTAGTGTTGTGTACATTTATTGTAAGTATCTCAGACAGGGGAGACATAACAGAGAATGACTCTAATGTTTGAGCAATAATACAACATCGATAGCACATATACATGTTTAATAAATTTAACATGAATGATGACCCCTAATCCAAGCACAGTCAGGGCTTCAGTCAGATAATCCGATTCTTCTTAATGCCCAGTTTGTAAACGGTAAGAGGGATGTGTCAGGTACATACATATGGATATAGATCAAACGGGTGGCTTCAGACGTTGACAGGACACTAATTAAATTGATCCACAGTTAGTGATTACCTATTCTGAGCTGTTAATTTTGCAAGTGAGAAGATAAGCTGCCTTCTTTTTTCTAATTAAAGAGGCACTGATCCTGTCTTATCTCCTCTAGACAGTGAGTGCCACCTGCTGCACGCTCACTGCCTTGGAACTCCAAGAACTCGTAACGTAACGTGAGTACACCCGAACAAAAAGAATACCGTGCAGTAATACAAAAAAGTGCTTCTTCATCAGAGCCAATGTCTTAATTCTGACCTACAGGATGTAAATCGTCTCATAGAACAGGTACAAAATAGACTGAAATCTCCATGCAAGTATATGGCAATTTGGTAAATAATGGTTCTTCCATCAGCTCTCCTACATGGTCATGCAAGTGTTAATAAATAGAGGTAGAGAGCTTCAAGGAATCTAAAAGCTGTGACCATGACACTTCCCAATACCAAGGCACTGGGATGGATATTTTTTACTCAAGTTTCCATATATACGCTCTGGTTAAACCTTGGTTAAGATCAGAAAGTAAGAGTACTGAAGCAGTTGACAGTGTTGATATTTAATAAAACGTGGTTATGTTTCTGATAATCATCTCAGTGAACCAAAGCAAGAAAAAGAGATGATAAGGCATCTGTCAGAAATTCTTCACCAAGAGAAACTTCATGGGTAATTCTCAGAAAATGTGCTTTGTGGGGATTTAACAAGCCCTTAAGTGACTGTGTGAAGACAAATACTAGAAGAATACTGTTAGGAGAGGCTGGATTTAATAATGTATTTAAGATATTGTAATATGCCAGACAGAGCTATCATCAGAAAAAGCCCTGTTGTCACAGAAAAAAATACTGAGAGGGTTTCTTGACAAACTGTTACCAAAGAGGTTATGCAAATGCACAGTGTTATGCATGCAGTTCATTTTTCACAGCAAAATGGTATCTCCATGCCAAAAAGAGATAGGTGTGGCTTCTCTGGTGGATGGGTCAGGACAAAGTGATTCCAATCAAAAGGCAGAAATGCTGAAGTTTGACTAAAATCAAAACAAATTCAAGAAAGGAATCCTGGGCAGCCCATTGTCCTTTGAATTTCACTCCAGCAGGAGATCAGAAGCTGAAAATGTACTTCAAATGACTTCACAGAAAACTTTGCAACTGTTCTACAAGAGGGATTTGTAAGCAAAAAGAAACTGGTTTATGTACCTTGCTTGGAGTCTGAGCCAATGACCATAGAATTAATAATGTTATTTTTTATTTTAGAGAGCTTTGGTTCAGATCGTTGGCAATAAAAAATAAGATTAAAAAAAAAAGAAATTAAGAAATGAAAACAGTTCAAGGTCAAAAGATTTTACAAGTGATGAGCTAACACAACAGTGCTATGTATATTTAATACATACTGATCAGCATCTCCTGAACAAAGGATTTAGGATGGATCCATACTGTATTGCAAACCTTTGTTTCAATCTAATAGATTTTTGTGTTTATAGGCCAGATTTGTAATTTAACAAAGGATTTACAAGAGGAACCTAAAGGACGTAAGCACTCAGCTGTTTATCATGTTCAATGGCATTTCAGTGTCTGACTCCCTCAGGCTCTATTATGAGTTCTAACCGTAACTTATTGACAATAGTCTTTCAGTCAGAAAGCACAAAATTATTACCTTCACAACAACAGAGTATTTGTTTTGTAGCCATAAGAATAACCTAGTCTGTCTTCCCGAGACTATTTTGTGGCCAAAATCAGGATAATTGACACAATTTAACTCAATGGAAAAGTCAGCTTTGTGTATGTGGGAATGCTGACTTTACTATAAATTTACAATAACAAATTCCTGCCTAAAAGATGTTATTGCCTGCTCCAGCTTTTCCCTCTTGTGTACTCCCTGACCACATCTATTCAGCAGACCTTCAGCCCAGCCCAGAATTGCTTCCTCAGCATCTCTAACCTGGGTCTTGTCCAAGCCTCACAGACTTTATTCCCAGCTCCCTTTCCCCGGGAATTGGTCTGGTTCCAGAAAACACCCCACTCCATCATTTCTGTCCAGCTCTGAGGCTAAATGAAGTGTTAGGACATAAAACCAAGAATTAGGTGTGATGGAGACGTGCCTGGAGTGTTGGGTGAAGATCCTGTTTGTCCTGTGGTCTTTGTAGGTAGGATTTGCGGGAACAAATTCCGTTAAATATCTGTATGTGCACAAAAGGCATTCTCCCTCTGCTGCAGAGCCACACTTGGTGTGCGACCTGGACAAAGGGGCAAACAGAGCTTAGAGACACATTCTGCTGTTCCGATAGTTGGGCTGGCCAACAGCAGGGACAAATGCCTGTTCTGCAATTCTTCGTGTTAGATGAAGGATATTGAGCTCTATAGCTGTCATTGCATAACATTCCTTGACTATTAAAATGTCTGTTAGAAAGTACAAAGAGACAGCAAGGAAATTGTATGCCTTTAAAACAGGGCCAAAATAAGGGTGGTGGTAACTATTATGGGAATACTTAATAAGGTCTCTGAGTTGCTCTAGAAACTCAACATATCCTTTTGACACGATGCCTATAAACAGTGATTACTGCTTGACTGAGGGTGTGAGGAAGGAAATTCTAAGACAAAGTTAATTTACATCTTAAAAGAGTTACCTCTTAAAAAACCTCACAGCACAGTAACAAAATTTCAGTATTGTAGTGATTAATGTCAGCACACTGTACTGTCTCTGCTGCCTCATAATTAAATAGAAGATATTCAGTTGTATAGCACTTGAATGTGATAATGGTTTATGTATTAACTCATTCACCTTGCAATTTCTTGACCTATTTTTCATTTTTAGAGGCATATTATGATGGAATGTATGCACTGGCATAGACTGAGTAATCATGGGGGAAGGAGAGACACTGTTGCTATTGGCTTTACATAAACCTTCCTGATAAGCTGAAATCAAAACCTGGAAGTACATTTTCTGAGGACTTTCCAGGTATTCCAATTTAAGTACTAGATACTTAATTCCCAGAACATGGTTCTAAACTTTTTCCATGAACCAAATGAGAGCCAAAAAGGAAAACTGGGAACTCTGCTGGTCCTTTTGTTGTGAATCGCCACTTGCTGATTTAGGGATTGCCTTCATCTGGTAAAACAGAGATAACAAACTCCTGTTCAGACACACCTTCCACCTCCTGCAGTAATCCAGGAAGAATGTAGTCTGTGTTTGGAGTGTTAGACAAGATTTCCTATAATGATGTGTCTCTGCCATGTTAAAACCACCTACATTGAAAGATCTTGGGATTTTAAATCAGTAGATGTGTCTGGGGTTTGCCTGTTTCTGTCAACGTCTCACTGTGATGTTTGCCAAGTATCTTACATGAACTATTTGAATGCCTGAAGTTAATCACTGACATTCAACGAGATACTGAAATAAATCTCAATTTTTCAGAGGTGTTGAACTCCTCCACACTCAATTCAAGTCAAGCACATGATTTTTTTACCCTGGTCATGGTATTGTTAGCAAGTATCCAGCAACTTCATAGCAGTGTGTTTTCCTCCTCATTTCTGATACAACTAGCTCCTCTACATGAAAGCACAGACCATAAGTGATAATGGATCTTTAGCTTAAAAAATGCATGTCGTGATGAATATTTATTCAGCACATTAAAAATATCATCCATGCCTGGCTTTCATTTGGCTCATAAACCTGAATATTGTGAAAAACTAAAGACAATATTTGTTCAGCACATCAGCATATCATCAGTTAAGGAAAAATGCATATTTCTGTTTAGGATACTCACACACTTGCTGTTACTGTCCTGTCAAAGCACTTCATAATCTTTGGAACTATTTATTTGAGACAGGAAGGACTTTCCCCATTTCACAGATGGAGAGAAGTAGTAGATATTTATGACTTTTAATTTCCATTAATTCCAGAGGAGGTAGGTGCTGATATACTTTGTTAAAATCTGGATGCAAATAACTTACCCAGGGTCACAGAGGAATCTCATGATTTTCAGAGCTGCTGATCAGCAATCAGCCCGTTGACATACCCAGCTTCCTGGTTTTCCTCTCATGCATGAGGGTACTTTATTTGAGTACCATGGCTAAGTGTACACAGCAGTATTAGCTTAGGTTTTCAGCTCAAACTTGAGCCAAAACTCCCCCATTATCCATCATACCATAGTGGTAGCTTGCTTTCTGGCTCTATTTTGGAGTAAGCCACCTGAATGTTCAGTAAGAAAACTTGGATTATGTCTTAATTATTGGCCTTGGCAGTGCTTCCCAGCTCCTATGAGAGATGCATGCTCCAGTTACAAGATGCAAACATGAACTGTCTCCTCCACATGAGGTCCTGCTTTGCTTGGGAAAAGACATTGCTGTGTCTGGAGATGGATTTTGCAGTTTGAGTACTCATCCGTGTATGGAATTGCTCTGGAGACACAGCACCTCTCTAGTGCAGTTTGCATCATACCCTTCCCAGAACGGTGCTCCGCTAACGAACAATATTAAGCCTTCCAGTATCAAGTCACTCCAGAATTCTTTTCTTGTTCATTCCAGTTTGGAATTGAAGAGATACTGGTTTATACTATGATTTTTAAGAATATCTGAATAAGAAGTTGCCCGGATCATGCAGTTCAGGCTTTCCCAACTTCTGACATCACTGGGAAAGTTTTTTAGCTTCCTTTTCCAGTTTCCGTAAGTTTGACTCCTCTTGAATATATACTTTCCAAAATGTCTTCTCTTCAACAAGACATAACGGTTCCTCCTGTGTAATGCTGGTATCTGTAAGTAGAATGTCCTGGTCACAGACACAGATACTCTGACCAAGAACTATATGGGACCCCATCCTCTCCATTTGCTTCATTTGATCATGCTGGCTTTACTAGAATCATTCTTGATTTTCTCTGACATAACAGAAAGAAGGATAAGGCACTGGAGTGAGAAATTCTTTCCACTGTAGATGGAAATAGGAATTCTCTTGTCACTACTGCTTTCAAATGAATTTCTAAATGAAAATACTTTTAATGCTGTCAGTACTGTAACATGGAGATGACAGGTTCTCTTGGATTTCCATCAGTTACAGCCAGTGTCAGCAGCTTTTCAGGATCCAGAGTACACTCAAATTTCTAAACTAAAAGACATTTCTTTATGTTGACTTTCTGCTAGGAACAACTGTGAGTGCTAGTGCCTTCTGACGCGTTTGTAATTATATTTATTACTATCAAAATCTGTAACATGTTCTTCGGAAGACTTGGTACAGCTTCCACCATCATTCCCTCTTCTTCTCCATACCTCTTCTAAATGCAAGTCAATTCGATAGGTTGATGACGTTTGCAGTAATCTAAGCAGAATTCTTGGCAACATGACAAGCTGAAGTGGACTGAGTTTTTGTGGTGTTATGATAGTCCTGGTGTTTCTTAAACTAAATATTTGAAAACAAAAACATGGATTTTTTTTAAATGAGAGATTCCTGTCATTGGTTGTGTTTGATGGAGATCAGGAAGGATGGTGAAGTGGTGCTCTACAGTTCTGAAAGGAAAAGGTAAGTTTAATATTTTTTCTTCTTTTTTATATTAATATGCTCATCTCTTCCAATCCTGGACATTTTACCCTCATCGCTTCCTTGGAATTAATTCAGAACTTGGGAATGTGACGTTTGCCTTGCCTGCTGTTTACAAATCTCCCTACATAACTGAACTGTTGCATCTCAGAGCTCATTTGCAACAACTCTACTAACTCAGCTCTTGACCTTTCATAAGGGGAGGCTTCAACTATGACATCTGTGGCACTTCGCAAATGCCTAGGAAAAAAAGATGTGAATGCAGAGTCTACCAAGGTCACTTTCAGCATCTGAATAATCATGATTTGACCCAAGGTCTGAGAAGTGTTGCTTGTTTAACTGCATTTCTCCATGGTTTCATTCTGGGCAATAACCTTAGTGTGACAGACAGCAGATTTCAAGCTAGCAAATGCCATACCCATCCCAAGTACGCTTATATTGTCAAGAACTACAGTTTGACACTATCAGATGTCTCCCTGAGCCACAATTAATGCATTTAATAACACTGAATGAAAAGAGGGAAACTGATCCCCCCTAATTTTTTTCTTCTTTGAAGTATCAGTTACTGCAGTGTGCAGAGCATCTTTGCTGTTTACGGGATTTATAGGTTTGAATATTTAAAATATATATCAGAATCTGTAAATTGCTCATACGGGAAGTTACATAGTGAAGACCAGTTGCAAACATAAATGCCCAGTTTGTGCTCAGAAGTGTTCATTTGCTGGTGTGAATGGATTCTCCTGTGTGCCCTGCACTTTTAGAAATTATTTGAATAAAACCCTTTGCAAAAGCAAACAGACTGAAATGAGCTACCCAGAGTACAATACAGATACAAAAATACAGAGGTATCTGTCTTAGCAGCCATTGTTGCTGTCTCTTCATGGGAAGAAACAGTGGACAAACAGAAAGATTTCTAAATAGCCTAATGCAAAAAGAAATAAAATCATAAACATCTGCTTAAGATTTTCATATTAGCCTCCTCGCATTCCTTTTTCTCAGTACAGTTATATAGATATTCAGTGGTACTTTCCTTGTATGATACTGATGAGGAAAGGGTTACGTGTTGAGAAATAGAACACCTCTCCCCTGACCATACCGAAATACACATTTTTATAAAGAGATTTGTTTTTAAATAGGGTGTTAATAAACCTGAAGTTTTACTTTGTGGTACTGGAAGATCGATAACTGGCCTACTTATGCCATCTTCTGGACAATTGCAGAACTGTCTTTATACAGTAAAAGCCTCTATCAAGAAGCATTAAAAATTATCAGTGTCTTGAAATAATTTGCTAATTGAATCCCTGAAGTAATTTTCTTTCTTATTTCATAGAATTGAGAACAAGACAAAGCCTACTGAATTATTAACCATGTATCATATTCAGCTATTATGAATAATCAGTAGATTGTACAAAAAAGATCCTTTTAAGTGTGGTCTCAACAATACTGAGATATTTATTGAAGTTTTGTTTTATGAAAAAGTACTTTTTTATACAGATATCTTACTAATGAGAGCCCCATTTTCTCATCAAAAGACTGTGTTTTCATCTCTTGGGGATAACCAGAAAGAAGGAATAGATGTCAATCATGTTGCATAATACACTGCTGGAGATAACTGTGCTGTGTGATGCTGTTACTGTTCTGATGCCAGCTGTAGAAGAACCTGCAAATAGCAGATGATGTTGCACGAGCTTTCTGGAAATCTTTGCTATTCTATTTACTCATTTAATCATTCTTGCCAAATCTCACATTGGGTAATTACATCTGTCTAAGGGACAGGGAACAAGGCTGAAGGGCCTCCACTGTCTTCTGTAGTCTCTGCTTTATTTGCCAGAGTACAGAATGGTTATCTTGCAAACTGGGGTTTACTGCAGCATTCTCAGCAGGAGAAAGAAGACACAGGCAGAGAGAAGAAATGCAGAGGTTTATCCTTCAGAGTAAAACACATTTCGTGAGTTTAAGTTTCAGTTCACACTTCATAGGGTAACTGGAAATAGTAGACTCCTAGCACAAACGTTAAGCAAAACGAAGCAGGCATCTGAAATATTAAATATTAAAGTTTTTCAAATTCCTGCTGTTTCTTGAGATACGTAATGGTCCCTAAAAAATGTGCATTCAGGATACGATCATGTCATTATAGAAGACATTGTAAATTATGCTGTTCTGGACATCAAGAAAGTATCCTGGCCAGATCCAGGTCAGTGCGCCATGTCTCACTAACGGTGAGCAGAGGAGATTGGAAGTTTCCATTCTGAACACCTCCCATCACTTTTGAAATGTGTGAAATAGTAGCAGTGTGAAGAACAGGAATGGCCCACGGAATCCATGCTACAGCATCTGCTTGCCTGGGCTTTTCATGTGTCTTCCCTCACCTTTCCTCAATCACCAGCTTTCCCTTCCAGGTGTAATTACATGCTAAGACGCAAAGCCACATTGAAATGGCATAATTGTGTCCTTGGTTTTCAGCATCTGCACATGCTAAGAAAGAAGAAGCCCAGTTTCAGTTTCTTTGAAGGTGACTGTGGCTTTTGAACTGAGTTGAGAAACTTTGCAGCTACCACAAATGCTACATTACCTGTTCCCTGCTTGCTTTCCAAAAACCTTAAGAAACGTCTCCAGCTTGGACTGTGGGTTTTCTTAAAACACTAATCCAACACTCGGTTACTAAGCATTTAATTATTAGGATTGTGAAATACAAGAACACCTATGGCGTTCATAGAAGGACCTAATTATAGCCCACTGAGCACGTGGTTTACCCTTCACTTATAAAATCTCTTGTCATTTATTTGTCCTTTAAATGACTTCTTGTAATACCCTTATCAGGACAAATGGATCTTCTGGAAGGGAGAAAATGACCCCAAACTGGCGCAGGAAGATTTGATTAAAACTTATACTCCTTCTGTTGCAGCCTAAAGATCCCGGGGGATCTGCCATTGCACGGCAGAGTAGAGGAGGAGCAGACAGGGAAAATGCTTTCTGTCTGAGACAGAAAGATTTTATTGCTAACGTGCTGACATCCACTCTCTGTAGGACCACTCTATGATCAGTCTCTCTTGTTTCCTTTAAACCTCAGTGTCAGAAGTTTGGTGCCAGTGTGATTAATTCCCCCTTTACTGATTGTGTGTCATTTACTTTTAAGTAAGATTTTTATAAATGAGGCAAAACAAAGACAGAGATGAAGACTGTGCTGAGATAAACATTTGTGCTGCTGGGTCTCCCACTGGCTTGGGCACAGCAGGGGCCAGCAGTAATGGGGATTCACAGGCATTGTGATTAGACCTCTCACTGTGAACAGGTAATTGAAACACTATAGCCCATCACCAGCATTTACAAAACAGCAAGCCATGAAGGTACTTAGTTTAAAGTAGACCTTGAAAAAAACAGGAGCTTCACACTCTCCCTCTGTCATGTATGAGCAAAGCATAAGCTGAGGATACAAATAATACATACGTGAGTTTGTGCAGACAGCACTCCTCTGACACCAGTGCTGGCATTGTCCCCTGAGCCATGGCTACTCGTGTGTGGGTCTGTGGGCCATGCACAAGCTGTCTGCCTGGCTTTGGGGAGAGTGCACCAGGCAAAGGGGCCTTGGGAAGAAATGTGGCAAGTTGCCTTGACTAAATGTTCTGTCCCTCAGCCCAGGTTTGCTGCAAGTCACTGGCCAAAAAGGGGTATATGTCAGGCAGGGACCTCATATTAACCTTCATGTGAACATTTGAAAGCTGCCTCAGTGGATGGTTCACTGGCTCCCTCACTGGGAACAGGGTAACAGCAGCTTGAGACCCAAAGCCTGATTGGGATATCATCATAAAATCCAGTGTGCTGTGTGGCACAAGTAAACATGCTGCCACCAGGCACTTTGTCTCCTGACGCACACCTCAGGCGTGTAGACGTGGTAAAAAACCCTTTACTGACTAGCTCCCTGCAACGGTGTATTTAAAAGTGTGATTGATGCATATGTATGATGTAGGTGAGAAATGATGATTTATATCTCATTTTCATTCCTTAGTAATCATTGTGTCCCATGAAAGCCTTTAAGGAAACCTTTGTGACTGTAGTAATTTAGTAGCGGAAGTGTACCTCATCAGCCTGAGCCTCCTTCTGCTGAACTCCACTTAAAAGCTACTGGTGTCTCAAGCAGATATTTCTAGGTTTTAAGACAATGGGAGATTAATAAACAAGTTTAGGTTTCCTTCACTCCCATTTGAGAAGAAATGTCAACTCAGAGCTTATGTCCAGATGATGAAAGAAGCAATTGTCATATGGAGCTGAGACACATACCTACAACACTAAACTTTCTGGATCCTCTGTTGAGTTTTGCTGTTGTCCAAACACCCTCAGTTGATTAACTGTCCACACTTTGGCATCAGGGATCATAATAGCTTTCAGTGGCTTGCGTGGTTATTTAGGTGTTTGTAGCATGCTTTGTCATTCCTACATAAAAGTACTCATTCCTATTAAAAGGCACATTTTTTTCACTGTTTTGATATGACCATAGCAGAGTGTGTATTCTTCAGGTCTGGCCAAAAGTAATGCTGTGAAAAGCTGCTGCAAAGGTCAACATTATTGGTGAAAGGCAAGATATACACAGAGCACAACTAAGTGCCATTCCTTAGTTTGCTGCAAGCTCCGTGTGTGACTGGTCAGCCCAGGAGATCTTGCAGCCTAAATGTCTGCTTTTTAAAATGTAAACACATCTTTATGTCACAGTGATGCTGGGAAGCTGTATTAGCTCAGTGTGTATAGGTCTTCTTAATGACACTGAGATAATGACTGTTGCTGTCTGTATGGGCACATTGTAGATGATTGTAAGAACCTCCAGTGAACATTCTCATTTGCTCTACAATCACTTTTCATTAAAACAGTTCTTTTTTTTCCCCATGCAAGACAGAGACAGCTTCCTCTGGCGTTAGCAACTGTGGGTCTGATCATACCTACTGTTCTGGTGTTTGCTAGTGTGGTGTGCTATAGGCCCAATACAAGATTAGATGAAAAATAAACACACAGAATACTTTTACTATTATTTTTTATCTCCCATAATTTTCAGAAGAAAGAGCAGAACACGGCACAGTTCTAACCTTACAAAATATGGTTACAGTTTGCAGTAAAATTATTATGAGCAGTACTGCTTGTCCTGGGTTCAGCTACAGCAGT
>NW_009912295.1:0-41800 GCF_000696875.1 Nestor notabilis
GAACACGGACGCGCACACGCAGCTGCACACACACATGAACATGGAGCCACACACGCAGACATGCACTCACAGGCAGATGCACAGATGTATGTGCACACACAGACATGCACATAGATGCATATACACACATGCAGTCACAGACGTGGATGTAGTGATACACACAGAAACAGATGCATGTACTGACACGCTCACAGACACGCGCACACATGCATGCAGACGTGAACGCACAGAAACACATGCACACACCAGCCTGTGCACACTGACACAACTGCACGGACATGCACACATGCATGTGCACAGACATACAGCAACACACACGCACACAGACACACGAACAGGCGCACACACAGAGGCACAGGCATGCAGATCATACGCAGATACATGCAGGCCTGTGTGCACACAGACGTGCACACAGACATGTAGACATGCGGTCTCATGCACTAATGTACACACACACACACACACACACACACACATGTTCACACAGACAGATGCACACGCAGACATGCAGTCACGTGCAGTCACATGCAGAGACACAGATGCACACATTCACGGGTAGCTGCAGAAAAGCCCACGCACAGATACACAAATACAGACACGCACACACTTGGGTGCAGACCCATCTAGAGATGCAGGCACAGACCACAGCTGCAAAGACATGCATGTGCAGGGACCTCGAGACACACGGACAGACAGACACACAGGTGGACAAACGGACATGAACACAGGCAAAAAGAGGCAGACAAACAGGAGATCAGATGGACAAACGAACGCTAAGACAGATACAAAGACAGACAAACGGGTGCAAAGACAGACGGACAAAAGCAGAAATGGACGTGAACACAAACGGAGTCAGATAGATGGACAAACGAACACTAAGACAGATACAAAGACAGACAAACAGGTGCAAAGACAGACGGGCAAAAGCAGAAATGGACGTGAACACAAACGGAAGGACGGACGGACACAAAGACAAATAGAAGGACAGAGGCAAAGATGGACAGACTGACACAAAGGCGAACAAAGATGGACAGATGGACACAACAGTGGACAGACAGACACAAAGACAGAGGAAAAGACGGACAGACTGACACAAAGGCGAACAAAGATGGACAGATGGACACAACAGTGGACAGACAGACACAAAGACAGATGGACGCAAAGAGGGACAGATGAATCTAGACAGCCAAACTGACAGAGGGATGCAAAGACAGACACAAAGATGGACAGACAGACAAACGGACACCAACACAGGCAAACGAACACAAAGATGGACAGATGATGGACATAAAGACAAACAGAAGGCCAGACAGATGCAAAGACTGATAGATGGACACAAAGATGGACAGATGAATATAGAAGGACAGGCAGACACAAAGAAGGACAGACAAACACAAAGAAGGACAGGCAGGCACAAAGACGGACGGACAAATGGAAGGACAGATGGACAAAAGGAAGGACAAACAGCTCTGATAGACACAAAGAAGGACAGACAGACACAAAGACGGACAAATGGAAGGACAGATGGACAAAAAGATGGACAGATGGACAAAAGGAAGGACAAACAGCTACAAAGGTGGATGGAAGGAGAGACAGACACAAAGACGGATAAATGGAAGGACAAACGGACACAAACAGAAGGACAGATGGACACAAAGGCAAATGAAGGACAGACAGACGGACAGAGAGACACAGACAAACATACAAAGATAGACAGAAAAATAGGACAAACGGATACAAAGATGGACACAAAGATGGACACATGTAAGGACAAATGGACACAAAGACGGACAGATGGAAGGACAAACGGACACGGACAGGCACAAAGATGGACAGACAGACACAAGGACCAACAGACAGGACAGCCAGACAGATGGACGGTTGGTCACATGGACAGACAGATGGACACGCAGACACCAGGATGGACCAACACAAAGACACATAGACAGATACACAGACACACTCATAGACAGATGGACATGCACACACAGAGACCTGGAGCCAGAGCTGTGCACAGAGGCACGCGTGTGCACACGCAGATGGGCACAGAGGTACCCATTTCCCCACCTGTGATCTGTGTTTGGTTGTGTGGAGGCTTTTGCTTTTAATAAATGTCCTCTATGAGCTCAAAGAATATAGTGTTTATTGTGTCGTGTTTGGTTTTGCAGCTTTAGTTCTGTTGCTATAGTCTTGGATGTGGTGGTGGGAAAACGCTACAGAGGATTGGGGTTAGGATAAAGTGTTTCAGTAGTGGGAGAGGCTGTAGCAGAACGGCTCTCCCAGGAGAGAAAGGCTACACCGAGTGGCAGTTTAGAATTAAAACCAAGAGTGGCCCTATGATTTCCATGTGAGACTGAGGTACCTTACGCTCATCTGACATCTGGTGTTAATACAAGGGAACACATTAACTCCTCAGTAGATAATAACAGCAGAAAAGCACTGCAGGCATTTTTCAAGTTCCCCTGCACAGTTTTCATAGCTGGGAGAATTTATGTACCCAGTGTTTTAATGGGGTTTGCGTCAGTGTATGACAGGGGCAACAGGGAACAGAACTCACCTTTTCTGCCTTGCCTTCAGAATGCAGGTAGAAATGCAACTCTGCAAAACATCTGAAACCAGTTTGCAGTGTGCAACCATTACTTCAACTTCTTACCTGTGCATGAGTGCTGTGCCTACCCACAGGCACTCACAGATGGCACCTCTGCAGCTGTGATTACAGGATTCCATGAAGCAGCAGCAGTTTCTGTGGCGTGCTGGCGGGTTGCTGTCCTTCCTGCTCAGAACTTACTTACCTTCAGTTTTGAGCAGGTTTAGATAGCTGAGGCTGCTCAGAGTTGTCATACACACAAGAATGTTGAAAATATATATATATGTATATAAAAAATGTGTGTGTGTGTGTGTATCTTAACCCTCTATGTGTATATATATATATATACACACCACACAAAGACAGACAGATGGACGTTATCTATCTATCTATCTATCTATCTGTGTGTGTGTAAACCCCAACACAAGCAAACTTGAATGAGAAGGTTACCACTGCTAGGACGGCCGCTTGCCACACAGAGGACACAGCCCATAGTCTGGCAAACAAACCAACAGCTGTTGGATGTCAAGGCTTACCACTGGATAACACTGAACAGCAGGTCCTCCTTTGGGTTTAGATGCTGAGCTTTGGTAGAAGTGTTAACTATTGAGAATGCTTCAATTTGCTTTATTTTGCAAGAGCAAGGTAAAAATAACTCCAGCCCCTGTGTTTCAAGAGGATTTACACGGATGATATTCTACAAGCCTGTAGAAGGACAAGAGGAGTTTCATTGTCTAAGGAAAGGAGACACTTTAATGGCACATTTTTCCATAAACACACTGTGTGAATGAGATATAATTCACATTCAACCTGGAAATGCTCCAGAAACACACAAGATGAGCACAGTCAGTAATCCTCACTGAATATTACACACTAGATTTTAATGGTAAACAATTACAACTATGGCACTACAGTACTTGAGGATATCCTAAAGCACATTGGAATCACTTTTCAAAGTGCCGATTCCCTCATCAGTAAGACACAGACACATCAGTACTGAAACATCGCTGGGGAAACCTTTGACCACCACGTGTTACACTTACTTTCCACTGTAAAACCCTTGTATCAAAAGCAGGAGGCCACTTTTACATCCACTGTCCCTGCCTGTCCGAAAGTTTTCAACTCTCCTCAGGCTGACATCTGTTCCCACCTGGAAAGCCCTTCTGACTGTACAGGGAGAAGGAGCTCTGCTCGCAAGTGCCTTGAAGAGTTTCACACAATGCTGCACTCAACAGCTCACTCTACAACATGCTAAAGCAGAAGTATTCCGTGAGCCGCACGTGTTGCAGGTTGTTTTGCATAACTCTTTTGTCTCCAGTTGCATACGTGGCTAAACAATTACTAACAAGAGGACAAGCGTTGATCAGACAGATTTTGGTGAGAAATGCGCAAGCCTTGGAACTGCAGAGAGCAGCTGTGGCTTGCAGAGCCGTCACAGGCAAGAAAAATAACTTCTTGCCGGTTAGTGTATACTATGATCAGCAGTAAGTAGAAAAGAAACATTTGGCTTAAATGAAATGAGGTATCCCCTTCCCCAAGCTAGTAGATAAATATAGGCTATACAAGTCAGGTTAAAAACGTGACAGGAGGCCAGGTGCAGGACGTGTTACTGGTTCAGTGCTCAGTTGCCTTTTTTTTTTTCCTTTTTTGTTTTTTGACACCACACTGAATAGAATACAGTGGATAAGCAAAGTTCTCCACCAGGAAGAGAAATACTTGTGTTGCCACAACAAACTGTTCATATTGTCCATCTGGGTTTGCAGTGGGAGAAAGTTAAATTAGGAAAGGGTTTACAGTGTGCTTGTTCCAGCAAAGGATATGGCTGAGTCCTCACCACCACCTGCTGCAGAACAAGCCTGATGGGATCGCGCTGTGTTCCCAAAGGGACCGTGCTGGGCAGAGAGCCCTGCCCGAGACCTTGACGCTTACAGAGCGAATGGTACTGAAAGGAAACATGGAAGTGAGAACAGAATCTGACCCAAAAAGATTAACTGGAGAAGTAGAAGCTGCTTAAAATAAGTGAATGTTGCTCAATATTACAGATTTAATGTTCTAAAAGTACAGAAAGGCACATTTACATCACTGGTTTGTGAGAACACCACCTGTATGTGAAACTGCTGCTGGCCCAGCACTAGTTGTATCATTTAAGCTTTGTGTTCTCAAAACTAAACTTCTAAAGGAAAGAAGTCCAAGTAGCACACAGACAAAACACGCCTATAGATGGAACCTACTTAACTCCCCAGCTAACTGTGAGCAGTAAGGCCCTTCAGGGTGATGATACGGGTGAGATACTTGGCTTACCCCATACACCACTGAGATCTGTCAAATTCTGCCTGTGTGACAGCTACCTATTCTGGCGAGACGAAAGGCTCTGGCTGCAAGGAATGGAGAAAGGGTGACAAACTACCTGCAACTGAAAGTAACAAACAGTTCTATTTATTGTTGAGCTTAAGTAAAAGAAGACATCCTTATGTATGTCACAATGTATCAAATAATAATCACTATGGGTTTTAACTAGGCTCCACTTTACATCTTCGTCCACCATTAGCAATGCTGAACGCTGCCTGTAGTTTTGTCAAGCCAGTTTCTCTCTTGCCTGGTTTAAGACTCTGTGACAAAGCTACAAAAGAACAGCATTTAAAAAACCACCTGATGGTGATTTCTCTTTATACATGTCCGTGTACAGCTAGCAGGTAACCCATACAAGGAACAGAAACCTTTCTCCATTACATAGCCACGTTTAGAGACTGTGTCACAGCTCTGGTGTTGGTCTAGAGACCGTAAATAAGATCCCAGACTGGGCCAATGTGTAATCACTACAGCTGCAGTCAAGCAGCAGTCTTGCCTCACTATCTCCCCTTGGGCAGGCTACAGCCAAGCTGTGACACTGAGCAGCCTCCCTAGTTTGCATGTGAACTGACAAAACAATTGTCACACAGAGCATCTACACCACCATGGTCTCCCTTCCAGTTTTAACTGAACTGCAGGCAAATGTAAAACAGGGGCTATGTTTAGACCTAAGACTGTTCTCGCAAAGCCCAAATGCTAGGGCTGTACCCCCAGTTTTCAAGCAAGTAAGTTTTCATGATCAAATTCCAGGATGGCAGTCTAAGGCATTGAGGTCTGGTTAAAACAACATAAGTCTCAACACAATTTAGACAGGTATATATATTTTTAAGGTAATTTTTTTTAAATTTGCAGGGGGGAGGGCAGATCATAGGTGAGGAATACTTGAATTAAACTGCGGTATTGATACGATTGAACCAACTGTTTATTTACAATGATTCCTGAAAGTCAGCAGCCTGAACACACACCAATATAGCAGCAATTACCTGGTCTATCTAATGATGCCACATCTCCTCTCTTCAGCAGACAATGGATTGTTCAGAGGTCATCATTTAGTTTCTTGCACGAGGGAAGATAGTACGTGCAAACAATTCTTTGATTTAAAGAGATTAAATCATATCTACATAACAGCTGTAAGAACAGCATGAAGTTGTATTGCTTTTCATAATCAGAAGTACATTTATCTTGCTTGCAAGGAGGACAGAAAGCTTCTCTGATGTAAATGTGCCTTTAGAAAGTGAGAACTGAAAACATTAATATAAAAAAGTCAAATAACTATTTCATGAAACTATATATATAAAAATCGAGTTATCGCAACTAAAGCAGCAAATCAAAATCTGCTGAGGTTTTCTGGTATAACTAAAAAAAAGTTAGTCTGTGTCCGAGTTAAGTCGAATGCTACCATTGACACAACAAAACTAAAACCCACGAGAGGAAATTGGAAAGTGCACAATGAAATTAATAGTCTTGGATCAAGTATTTATGGAAAAATGGAAATGTTTTGTCCGGTGGACTTGATAAGTAAGAATTAAAAGGAGGTATTAAAGTTTGTCTGATCCAGATTTGGCTTGCCGTTCCACATAGAAGAGGATGTAGGCCTTGGCTTTTACCACAGTCTCCTCGTCGGTCAAGGTTACAGTACTGTCGTTGAAATGGAACCAACGGCCTTCGTGGGCTGCGTACGCGGTGTAGTGTCCAGAGCCAACGCTGCCAACGCGGGAGCGGGGAAAGAAAGGATAGTCAGGAGGAGACACCACCTCATCCTCTGATGCTTCTGCTGCTGGGGCTAAGAGCCTCCCACCAGCCAGAGGAACTGGCAGCTCTCCACAACAGCTGGGGAGATGCTTCCCTTCTTACTCTGTGGGGCTCAAAGTTCTCCAAAGTAAAGTTTTATGATAAGTAAAATAATTACTCACTGGGATGAGCTGAAAGGGGGAGTTTACAAGAACTTACGAGCCCCCCGCAGTTTTTGTGCAAGCAAAGTTTCTTACAACCTTGAACATCCACGTTTGCCTACGCGAACATCAAGTCTATATAATCTGTTACTATTCAAGCATTAGCTATAAAAATTCCACTACGCTCAACTTTCAGGAACCTTCCCCATTTAGGTCTAGAGAGACTCACATAGTCCAATATAATCAAAAGCGCTTGCAGCAAAACTGGTCCCAGAACACCAAGGAGAAAATTTCTCAAGTTCATCTTTAACAGTTTGAATCTAACATAGCAGAGCTCCAAACCCACTAATTTTCCTTACCCTGCCACCCCAGCATAAGGCCCACTTTAGCTTGCTTACAGGTTATAACACATGCTCAATATTAATCAATCTAATTCCATTCTTATCACACCCTGCTCTCCTTTACTGTCCATATAGTTCTCCTAGGACTTGGAAGCACCAGTCAGATGGACAGTCATGCTACAGAGGCTGCCTTTAGTAGTGAAAACTTTGTAAGAGTCCAGACTGTTCCTCTAGAGAAAGCAGAAGGAGGGGCTTCCTGGACAGAGCTTTCGGGTTAGTACCTTTGAATTAAATTCAGGTATCAGCAAGGTTTTGAATAATGGAGTTTAGTATCTTTAAGAAAACTCTTCCCAAAGCTCACACCCATAAAGCACTTCCTAAACAACAAGAACACATTTCTTACAGGATAAACAGTTCTCTTGTCTCTACTACTGTTACTCTCAGCAGATCTGCCCAGGGCTGGGAAAAGGAAAAACATCACTCAAACCAACCACACCAAGTAAGTTTACCACCCAGCCCCGGAGCACGCCTGCTGGCGTTCACTCCTATAGGAGAGAAGTCATACAGGATAATCACTTCCACTCTGGCGATCTTTAAGGCTACAGTTGTTCCAAAGTGAATAAAGAGGAAAAGGTATTTCTGCTTTGTGCTAAGAATTTCAAAATGAGGCATTAACTTCTGGAAGGCCCCTTGCTTCACACTGGTGGTTTAGTGCTTTCCACTCGTAAAGGAACTAGACTGTTTTCTTTCTGTCTCACACTTCTGGTCACCCCTCCCAGGACTGCCTGTGGGCATCCATGGGAATAGTTATATAGATCTCGCTGAAGTTAATTCACCTTAGGGCCATGTAAGTCTATAAATTACTTCCTTTTCCACCAGTAAAAATGCAGACCTTCACCAAGGACAGAAAAACCTTCACTAAGTCTGTGTGTACTTCAAGTGAGGAGAATGTCTCTGCCAAGAAGCAGGCTTACTCCATGTACTCACCCTGAACCATGATGCACCACAACAGCCACAAGGTCGTACAGGCAGCTTTCTGGACCACTGTTTTCAGGCTGCAGTTAAAAAGACGGAAAGCTCTTCAAATCTCACTAGCACCTACTATAATGTGTAATACAGACATGTCTCGTGGAACAACTTTCAACAGAAAGTATCGGTGAGTCTTCATACCTCTAACAAGTAGCATTTCATGTCTAGGCCTCGTAAGGGAAACTCAACATATGTATCAACCTTGTTTCTCAGATATGCTGTCCAGTGAAATCGTTTCAAGTGTAAGCATAGCACCTATAGGATCAAAGAAAAAAGGATGCATTAGAGGAAGAGGTTGAACTCAGTGCTCAACGTCTGCACTAACCTATGAGAGCGTTAGGCATCGGTGTACTAACAGCTGAGGTTTTATTTCCTTTGACATATTGTCACACAGTTACTTTTCATACTTATACAAACCTTTGGTAGTTTCTGAATCCAGAATTTTTTGGTGGACTTCTGTTTCTTTTTGCATTTGTGACACATATACAGCTCTGTCTCATCAAGTTCTTCCAGGTCTGTAAAACTGCGAAGACAATCTAAAAAAGAACAAGATTCACAAAACACCCACACGAAGAAACCTAATTCAAGATGACATCACATGATTTTTTGTAATACGAAATACAATTGCTGCAGTCATTCTAGTTATTATACACATCTGCGTAGCGATAAGCTGTGCAATCATGCTTTAATATATTAACACGTTGTAACATGCTGCAATCCCTGTCCTGAAAACACAGCTATAAGCAGTTCAAGAGAAAAAAAAGCATTCAAAAAATCTCCATCTTTCAAACAAGATTCCATCCGACATTCAGCACAATAAAGGACTTTCTAACAAAGAGTATTCACCCTTAAAGGAGATTTGGTTTTAGGTACAAACTGAACAGAAAATCATGGGGTTTTGATTAATATGCCACAATCTGTAGCACATATATTCACACATCTGTAGAAATTAGCATCCTTCAAACCAAGGTCAGTAACAGCACTTCTGCCCAGCTTTTCAGGATTGAATTTATGTTGTTTAAAAAGCACAACAGCCAAGAGTTCATCCTTATGATGATTGCAGGGGCACGTACTTCTGAGCACAGAGCCATAGCAAGTGCCAGTAGGCAACAAGGCAGCTGGGGGAAGACTGGAATACATTAGAAACACTCTTGGCCACCAAAGCCCCTTCTGCTGGAAGCCTCCTTGACGCTCAGCTGGCCTCCTGAAGCACTTCTGAGCCCCAGTTTATCATAGCAGTACACAGTGACTGGGGAAAAACCTGCACCCAAAATTGTCTCACCACCTTCTGCCACAGCATCTCATAAAATGAGGTGGCACCAAGTCCCCCCTCAGTGAAAGCCTGGCTCCTTGGAAACAGATGCTCTGAAGAGCACATGCTCTCAGTCCCGATTTCATCATGCAAGCACCCCTACCTCGTAGCGTGCACATTGGTCCGCCGTCTTGATTTTTAGTACGTTTATTTCTGAACTGACTTGGAATATCTAGCGAAAGGTCTAGAAAAAAGAGATTAGAAATCAGAGCCTAGTCTCTTCAGACTAAATTCTGGTTCAGTCACGTGACATCTAAATGTACCAAACTTCAGATCTGTTTTTCTGCTTGAAGTCGCCTGGTATTTTGAAAGCAAGAGGCACCTTACCTAGGAATGGATCAAACTTTCTAGATTCAGTCCCACATATTAGGCAGTTGACTTCATTTTGAAGAATGCCTCCAAAAATTGCTGTGACAACAGTAGATGCTCCATTTCTAGACAAACCACAGCAGGGAGAGGAAGTCAGTCAGAATGCCTGAGCTCCATTTTCAGTGCCTGTTCCACATTTACTGCTTACAACTCACCACTACTAGGCAGAGCCATTTTCTCCACGTGTATAAACACAGAGACCGAGTTCATCCACTCGGGATTTCACCCACCCCACAGCTGTACTGTGCAAGTATTTAGCTGCACTGATACTTCTGCTTTACCTTGTACCTAACAAAAGTGTGAACTGCTCATGCTCAAAAGCAGATGCTCAAAATTTCAGTGTTGGAGGTACCTGGGTCGACTGTATTTCTGCAGGGGAGAGTTGATGCTCACAGAGGGACACTAATTATGGATGTTTCTGAAACAAAGATGCTTCCCTCTTAGGTAGGCAAAGCATATTTTTGTTTTAATTCTACACCCTTTGTTACAAGTAATTTTGATTTCCTAAAGCATATTTCTGCACTTCACTGCAACAGATGGCTTAAGTGGCATTAACGAATGATTATTATGCATCATCACCATCATTCTCTGCTTTCATTACTCAATCTTTTTAGCAGATTGTGTCATGAACTGGCTTCTCATAGTCCAACTAAAACAAATAAATTTTCAGTTACATTATTATACATCTCCTAAACTTGCTAGTTTGCACTTGTAGCTCTGACAGAGGCCTGCAACAACCTGTGGTCCTTATCTGCATGCCATGTACACCTTTACAGTTAAACGCTGTAGTTGAGCCGAAGGACCTGGCTACCCAAATAAACCAGTGAGAGCATTCACAGTGGATTTATTTCTTTACAGTAGACATTTAAGCATACATGACCTTCATCTGTCCTCCACAGAAGGCAACTAACTCCACCCCACTATGCATTTGAACAGCTCTTCTCAAGACAGATTTACAGTAAGTACTTGAACAAAGTTTAAATTCTCCTTGGGTTGACTTTGACAAAACAATTGGTTTTGTTTTCAAATGCACATCAACTGTAAGACTATTTTAAGATTATTTTGTGGGATTTTTAAACACCAGCACAGCAACATCCATGTGGTGAAGAGCACAGTCTGAACTCTAGGCTTTTCTTAATGAAGCATCCATAAAATCCTGCATCTCTCAGACCTGCTTACTGTGTCCTGATGGGTGTAGGAAGGGGAAACTCACTCAGCTCTTAACATAGGGAACCCAAGGGTTCAGGGACCTAGCGTGCAGGCTGAACTGACTTAATGTTCCTTCCTGAAACGAAGTAAAATGCTTTCTCTCTATGACAGTTTCAATCTGAGAGAACACACACCTAGGACAGAAGAGAGAAACAACAGGATTTTGAGAAGTACAGAAAGAGGAGTGAAACACATGGATTACCTCTGTTTCAAGACACACAGTAACTTGAAAATCTGACTTCCCATTACTAATGAATTAAACTGTGTTTACAGCTTAGCCTGTGTGATCACTCGCACCCCTGACAAAAGCTGCTGTAAGACATTTCCTACAGGATGCTAATCCTTCAGACCTGCAGCTTTGTAACTGGGAACATGACAGAGGCACTAAAGAAAACTTCACAAGGAACCCCGAATTTGAAATTTCAGCTCCACCACACACAGACACACACAAAGGCATTACGGTTTGGAAGACAATCAGGAAAAACATAACACTTCTCACATGGAACACTTGTTGCTCGCAGCCAGGCTGGAGTTCTCTTGCAGAATTACTGAACGTGAGACGCCATTGAAGCCACCCTGGAGTTCCAGGTGTAGATGGTCCAAAAGGTAACGCATGAACTCGTGGGCATCCTGTTGCTGATATCCCCTTAAGAGAAAAGGAAACAAAAGCAACACAATCACCAAATGTACAGGTTGCTTTAGTGAGAACACCGGGGTCACCGGCAAGAACCTTTGCTGGTTTGACAATACTGACCAGACTTTATAGAGACAGACTTATTTTGTACCAAGGATAGTTCTCCAGGAAGCCTTTGGAAAGGTACAGCAACGTCTAAATGACACAGTTTTGGTCCTTGCAGCTCACTCACCCTCTGCATGCCTCTTTGTGAGGATGGAGAAGCATTTAAGAATAGACATTTTAGCTAGGAAGAGACCTCTTAGAAAACAACAGGGAGCAGCAGAGACGTAACATTTGCTCACACATTTGCTTTATGTAGCTGCCATATTAACTGGCCCCACCAAACTCAGCCGGTGCTAGTAACATCCGAGGTCTCATGTACACACTAGCTCTAAGTACACAGTGGGAACCTTCCCCTCATTCAAAGCATTTCTCCTTTTGTTATTGACTATATTTAATGAGTAACCTCTGCAGAATTGTTACTAATCACATTCAGACAGCACAGTATTCATCCCTACTTTCAAACTACTATAAAGTATGGTCAATAGATTGAAATCTCAAACCTGGCAAGACTTAAAGGAAAGACACCACAGAACGTATTGTTCACAAGGGATTGAGAGTCAGTATTGCAGGGTGGTTTTCACTCAGCCACTGATCCCATCCTCTTTGGCAGGTCCAGATGTTTGCTGGCCTGTTTGTTCCCTCCCCATCGAAGCCTGGAATTTTAATCTTTGGGTTTGTTTTGCACAGGCATCTTTCAACAACAACTGAAGTCTGAAATAATTAGGATGAGAGATTTCTTTCCTCTTCTAGGGTGAGATCTATAGCCATGCTCAGAACTACACACCTCCTCTGCATAACCCATACACCGTTTGTTGGGAGAAGGAGGTAATGGTGGGGGGTACCCAGGACGTCTCTTGGGCATTTGGATCAGGTGGGACAGGCCTCCAGACACACATGTCATGCTATCAGCAGCAATGCTGCTCAGAGTCACCATTATTACTTCACCACTAGCTAACCTAATAAAAAGGAACAGAGAATCTGTTAGGGTAAAATATGCCTTCAAAGTTATTTAAGCTAAATCATGCATCAAATTTACCAACCAACTGCTCTAAGATGTATACTGAGCTGAAGCAGGAAAGCACAGACAGTGAAACAGTGGAAGCTTCCACTGTTGGAATTATTATGTGAAGATGTGCAAGTCATTATAGGCCTTAGTTCCAAAAATGCCTACATAGTAGAGTTGGCTTTCCCCGCTTCCTCTTATCCATTCTTTGAAGCTGTTTCACCGTGCCTCCCCTGCCCCTTTCCCTCCTCACTACTCCATGTAAGTACTGGCAATAACTGTCACCTAGGAATGTCTGGGAAAGAACACCAGAGATGTTTTTAATGCTACTGCTCAGGGGAGGGAAAGTGTCCGTAACACTCATGACACAGTACTCAGAGTTGGAGAGAAATGAGAATAGATTTGGCGCAACAGAAGCATGCAACTTGAGGCTGACACGCGTAGTGAAGAACACACACAGTTATGTCCCGCAATAGTATTGCTAGGAGGTAATGAAATAAAGCCTTTTCCTCTTGTAAAATTACAGTAACATTTTCTTCCAAACTAGCAGCTCTAAAAGAACTCATTGAGTTTGTTTGATCTGACAGAACCCTGAAAAGTACCAGCAGCACTGATACTTTTACACAGAAACACTGTTGTGCTCCAACAGGCCAGAGTCCTGAACAGCCAAAGCCAGGAGTGGCTTAGTCTCCCAGTCACATAATAATTATATGGTATTATGAAACAAAGTAGTAAACCAGAACTCAACTTCAAAGCTGCATGTTAACTGTACACACTCATTTTGAAGTTGCTGAGGTAACACAGGATTATTGACTGAATATAAGACAGGTATCTTCTATTTAATAAACAATAATTACAACAGCTGAAGATGAAATTTATGGGAAGTCTTTGCTTCAGACACCTTCTCAACATTAAACTCCTCATAAAAGAGCTCTGAAGTACATGGCATACTTGCTCTGCAACAAATTTGATGAACTAACCTCTGGAATCATTCCATGTTGGCTGTGCTCCTGGTGCATGTGTTTGTACTTGCATACAAGTACGTTAATTGTAGATGAAAAATTCTTTGGATTTCTTAAAAAGCCTAAGTATAGATACAGGTCTTTAAAAGAACATGAAGATATGGACAATGCACTGTTTAAAATAAACTATGATCTTAAAAGCCCTTCAGCAAAAAGCATCGTTTCTCTGACAGTCAGCTTGTGTAATAAAACTCATCTCCATCCACCTGAAGCAACTCAATTCAAGCCCACCTCTGACATTCCTTTTCCTACTAGTAACAAGATAGGATATAAACAGGAACAGTTACTATGAAAATAGAGCACACTGTTTATACAGCAGTAAATCTGCAAAATACACATCTTGCAGCTCCACATGAGGCTACACAACAATCTTGGCATGCAGCAGATGACAGCAGCAGACTTTGGCCAACAGTCAAGAAGCAGGACTTCCACAGCAGCATTAGAGCTCAGAGGCACTCCAGTTGTGTTTATCGTAACTATACATCATACTCTCTGTTCCCTGTGTGCAATGGCAGAGGCCCATTTCTATAACCTGTAAGAAGAGCAGCCCTTTGCAACCCTCAGAGGCAAGCATGACCTGCCTCTAACAACTGAAATCTCTTTAAGCTAAAACAATTAAACATTTCCTCCCCCTGACCTATCACTTCAGGCTTCATAAGCACAAGCCAGTGTGGCTGGGTTTGTGTTTACACACCACACTGCTGGCTCTGGCTTGTCTTCACATGTATGTCCACCCACCTTCTCCCAGTCTCAAAGGAGGCACTCACGCTAGAACTATTACAGTGCCATCATTAGCTTTACAAGGCACTGAACAAATGCAAATTTTCTCCCTGGATCATGTGGGAGCAAGGATCTCCTGAACAGCAGAGTCTATTGTCCCTGTGATTAAATGAGTTCTCTTATCAATTAATCATGGACATGCTCCAAGATAACTGGGAATAAAAAGGGAAGGGGGAAAACCCCAACTTTTTACTTTAAAAGCTGTGACAGAACCCACAGTGCTGAAAATTTGCTTGAGGAACTTTAATGAACTGGTTTCTCACTTAGTCTAACAAGAATTAGAGTGAAGACTGTAATAGGGAGTCTGGTCAAGGACATTACGGATGATGTTCATTTGCCTATAATATTTTGGTTGCTGCTTGCAACTACTGGTATTAAACTTCCTTGATTCTCATTAGCCAAGTGGAACGTATTTGGCAGTGTGGAAGAGAAAATAAATAGGTTTGTGTTATTTGGGTTACTTAATGAGCACATGTTTTCACAGCATCTTTTCAGCACTGCTGGAGATGTAACAGATAACAGAACATCTTTACTACCTGAGAACATGGAGCAACTTACCTTCATCACAATATATCCTAACAGGTTTCAGTGCTCCTTTGAAAGAGGTTCAGGGGCCAGGACAGGGAGACCTTGGAGAGGAACGATACTTCGATTTACTTGGGTAACCGCCTTGTTCCCTTTCTATCGTCTTGCTTGTCATTAAGGGCACAAAACGTCTATTATTCACAAGATTTTTTTTCTTACAGCCCTTATTTCATGTCTAGCTGGTGACTACGGTATTTTGAGAGAATCAAGGAAGTTTCAGCCAGTACATTTATATTTAGGCCTGTAGGTGCTGTAACTTTTTAAATCTAACTACATGTCCTGGGCACGACACTACATCACTTTCTTATTGCAACCAAGCTTGCATTGTCAACACCATCCACTTGGCAAGTCATTATCTTGATTCCTCTGCCCTTTGAAGCAGTGGCTCAAAGGTACAACTACTATTATTTTAGTATTTGAGATGTTTTTCCTCTCCGACAATGTAGCATGTGATAGGCGGGCAGGGGGGGGAAAGCACAAAACTTGATCAAAATGAAGATCCTTTTCAAAGCATGTTTGTGGGCATATGGGAAAGCTGCAAAGCACATCCTGCAGACTCAGCACATTTTAGAGTAGTATACCAGCAATGCAAGGATGCAACCAAGAACATTGCTGCTCTTCATAAAACTTACCTAAAATTTGGCATGATTTTCCAAACAACGTAGAATAAAGACTCTGGACTAAATGCAGTTTGGCTTCCTTGCCATAAAGCACAGAGCGTCTTTCTGAATTCTTCCACCAATGAACTTGAAAGAAAGTAAAAGCTGGTGATTAGTATGAGTTTGTGTTATAACACTTACAGGTCTACTAGCTCAACACTACATTACTTCGGATAAGATTGTAATGATTGGGTAAATATCCTTTCAGGTACTTCAAAGATTTTATGTCCAAAAATCCTACCTGTAATGTTGAGGAGAGACACGGGTCAGGAAAATTACATTTCAGATCTTGACGACTCACCTGGAAATCTATCCACATTTTGCCATTTTACTGGAGACTCTGCTAACATTGTCCCTTTAACATGTGCTCAAACAAGCTACAACTGTGAATCACTTACACTGATTTTTATTTTTTCTGGTAATACGTTCACATGCAGAGACATCCCCATGACTACTTCAGCTGGAATTAAGTAACATCATGTCTGGAGCACATTTAACTAGCACTTCTTAACCGTACTTTAAATGCACTTGTATCTGCCCCTCGGCAGCAGCAGACTTCTATAAAAGCAAACTGCAAGTGATACAGGTTTCTTTGTTGGCACAATCAACTATTTTTCTATGACTCTGTTCCCCCATGAATCATTTTTCTATGACTCTGCAACACTGAAAGCCTACAGTGGCTCTGCTGCCCAAGCATTTGCTGTTTTCCATTCAAGTTCAGTGCTAAAAGGAACATGAAGCTTACACATTGTTATCCCCCTGGCTCCTGGTGTGGTAAGTTCGCCTGCCTGCAGTCTTCCCATTCCTCAGCTCCACAGCAGGCAACTCTTTGAAGTAACAGCAGAACTGTTGAATGTTACTACAGAAAAAGAAAAAATAAATTAAATCCTTTAAGGGCAGGGAATAAAGAGAACATTAAGGATTCTGGAGTCTGTTCTTTGAAATGCACAAACACAACTTCATACAGTGATAGAGACAATGCAATCAGTTCAAGATACAAGAAATACTGAAACAAATATTCAGCTTCTGTAACTATCATCATCATCCCAACTACCTGAAATAATTACGTTTTGGCTCTGCTTTGACTAAGACATACCACAACAGATTGAGGTATCAGAAGGCTTTTCCTAACAAAGCGGACTGCATCTGCTGAGTTAACTCTGTGTCTGCCTCCACCTATCACTTCTATTCTCTGCTACCAGTCCCCATAATAGACTTGCCCCATAAGAAGCAAGTGCCCGAACTCCTGAGAAGGAAAAGGAAATGGAGACCAACTAGTCTTGCTACAGTCTGATCAGTAGCTTCCCAGTGAAGCAGGCAAACTCAGAAATGCAAAAGGACAACTACAGAGCAGCAGCGGTCTTGGCAACAGCGAAATGAAGTCTCACATCTCAGCACTGCAGAAACTGTTCTCCTACACACTTCCATGAAGACCCCCATCCCTCAAAGCACTGTCTCTGCTTTCACAGTGTCCATAACCATCAACGTGTTTCATCAGCCTCAGGAATAAAAGGGCAGTCTGCTTTTCCACTGAGGATACGGCAGGCTTCCTCTGGAAGTCCCTCACGCTGCGAAACACAACTTTATGGTACCTGCACCCACCCGTTCCTGCAAATCCAGGTGTATACTTTCATACAGTGGTAACGTGCCTAATTCACTGGCCCAATGCTACAGCACACAAGCACTCTCACAGAGGTGTGGGGAAAGCTTTGGAGCTACCTGAGTGACTGAAGGATTGCATTCATGAAACATGTATTCCCCAGGTTCCGAAGGCCTGTGGCACAAAGGGCAGTGGTGCTTCCCTGGAAAGGAGAATGGTGAAGTTAAAGACAGACTTATCACTGCTCCCCCCACTTCCTCCCCACAAAGCTATTACTGTTACATCAGCACAGATTTCAACAGTAATAAACTACACTGTTTGAGAAGTGCAGTTTCAAAGCCAAAGCAACCACCTCACCAGCTCAAACTGCCTTGAAGCTCCATCTTGATGTGAAACCCGTTTCTTACTCACTCCTGTCAACACAAAACTATACTACATCTTTTCTTGTGCAAATAATTCTAGAATAGGACAACAGAGGCTTTTGTTCCAAGTATTTGTGTATGTTATACATTCACACTCCAGTAATGTTCAGTGAGAACTGGACAGCAATTTCCCAGGAGTGCCTTTGAAAAATGAAAATACCAGTCCTCATCTATCTAACCCCATGTACAATATGCACAGTGTGGCAGCCTGCAGGTTGCTTTTAAGTCACCAGCTGTCTTGGTTGGGTTTTGTGGTGGCCAGGAGGGTTTGTGAAAGACAGGCAACAGAAATTGTTTGGGAAAGAAACAGTCAAGTTAGACTGTGCAATGAAAAAAGCAATGTGATAAAGAGAAGCAAAATACACACCATTTACAGTCTAGAAGTTTCAACAGGTTAGAGCAATGCTATGCTCAGATGAGCTTCCTTTTTGCCAAATAATCTTCAAGGTGGGCTGGGAGAAGAGGGAAGAGAAATCTGGACAGTGTTGCACTTATGATTTCTAGAATCCACAACACTTGGACACATTCCCTTGTCTACAAAATTATCACATTGGAAGTTCAAAGTTTTGGACAAAGTTTTGTCTATAGAAGGATGCAGGGTGCCAACAATAAAAACATCCTCTGCTGCAATGGGTAATACTCAAGTATTAATAAAATTAAGAAAACAGCACAGACCAAGAGGAATAAAGTAACATTAAGTTCATGATTTCTAGTTTTGTCTTCTTCCTATGTAAACGTTGCCTAGAATTTTCCTCCTGGTTTTTACTGGCTTTGAGTTTTCTACACGATGCTGCTGTGTGTTGCTATAGCAAAAAATGCTCCACTATTTCTCCCAGGCTTCCTCAGTCACCCCAGGATTGGGGCAGTACAGGAAGCATACACAGCACAACCACAGGGCCCCAGATTGACTGTAGGAAGTGCATTCTTAAAGTAACTCATCACTCCCTCCCTCAACTTTGTAAACCAGCAACTGCTTTGCTCCCACCACACCCTCTTATTTCCATTTATACTCCTCTCAAGAACTCTTCTTTGTAATTAGGTACTTGTTTCTCATAGGTGAAGACAGCTATTACTTCAGCTTTACCCTTTGACTACGTTGCTGTCCTGCAGCCCCAGGGAGGCACAGCTCTGCTCTACCGCTCCTCCCAGCAGAGAAGGAAGTGAAAGGAAGCAGTTGCATACAGTATCTCCCCTCTCACTCTCCTACAATCTGGGAGAAATTATGAAGATTTGAAACTCCCTCATTCCAAACTGTGGAGAACACACATTTGGTTTGGGACACTCTTTGTCTGGAGAAACTATGCAGCCCCCTTCAGCTATCTAGCAAGGGTGGATCATTCTCTAGTGGGTGGTATTCTGCAGATCTGAAGTTAGAACAGGAAGACGAGAGAGAAAAGCTTTCAGAATAGCCCACGCTTCCTTTTGAAAGCAAGTTTTAAAAAGCTCTTGAAAAAAAACTTTTTTTTTCATTTTCCCCCAGCCACTGCTCTCCTGTCCCCTTAAAGACTGTGCACCTGCTTTTTTTCGTTAACAGTGCAGAAGGCAAAGGAAAAGCCCCTTGTCTGCTCAGAAAAGTCTTATGTCTAGCCCCTTCTGATTCCAATGATCCCAGCAAGTTCAAACTGCCCTGAAGCTCCAAATTGACATGAAACCCTCCTTAAGCACAGCAAAGTTCAACGTACAGGTCAACATAAATGCAGCAAAATACCAAACATCCTATTGTGAGAAGGGGTTCTTCTAGGTGCATGGTCAGGAGATGAGACAGATGAAGTGCACAAGCACAATTCACATAACTGATCATGCTGATTTCAAGTCCAGGCCAACTCTAAGCCTCAATAGGTGTAAAAAAAACAACCCCCGTACACTCACTGTAACCAATCTGTCATACTTACATTTACTTTTAATAATTTGCTGTTCAGAGATGAGTTTTCCAAGAGTTTTCTTTTCCTATGTCTGTCTGATGTAAAGGCTGAACTGTTGGAAAGTAATTAAAAGAGGTTACTTACTATAAAAACAAAATACTGTGTGAAATAGACAACAGATAATCATCCTAACACTTCACACAGGGATTACATCTGCCATTAGTTGTCATTAAGACAGCAAAGAGCTTCCTGACTGCAACATGTTTTTCATAGTTGTAAAATAGACTGCATCTCCCTGGGAGTACAGACGCACATCCTGTTTTCAACACCAATGTCCAAGTTAATTGCCTTAAGTTATGCATGTTACAGTAAGAACCCTCAAAAGTAGCCTTAATGGCATGCTATTTTTCCTCTAAAATATGAATGCTTTTCCTCAATCAAAGGAATACTTAATAAAGAATTTTCCAGAATATACTTTTATGAGAAGAATCACAACTTCAAAAGATCAGGACAAAGCTACCAAAAATCAGGTATCTCTCAAGTGCTAGCGCTTAGGTGTTATAGCTGACTTCTTTTACTTCAATAAAAACACGTGATGTTTGTGTAACATTAATACAAACTTACAATTAGCAATTGTTTTCCACATCACTGGAAATTACTGCCCCCTCAATTCTACCACTTTGTGGCTGCTCTCTAATCTAATAGCAAAATCCTAACTTCTTCCAGATTTCAGTTTTGGGGTTTGTTTTCTTTTTTTAATTAAAAAGCCCTCCAAACATTCAAAAACTGCATCATGTACCTCCCAAAGAGTTTCATTTCCAAAATACTCCTGAGCACTTCTCATTACACTTAAACATCTTTATACCTCCTTACATTCCCGAGAGGCCCAATAAAAACAGAATGGAAAACAATGAAAATGTTAGTATTACCTACAGAGTAAGTGACATGCTTACCACAGGAAGGATCCAGAGATTTCCCAAAAATCACAGGAATTTCTTCGCAGGAGTCCTGTTTGAACTCTGGGGCAGTCAAACCTATTTGCAAGCACTGCATGCAGATGTACTTCTACTTAGTTTTACGTAAGATTTCAAACCAAACTGTGAAAAGACTATTTGCTAAACTGGCCACAGCATCTGCCCCACAAAGACTGTAGTATCTGCTTTGCAGTGGAACAGTGCCAGATAAAGGCAGAAGAAAAACACGTCTCTTCTGTACAATTACAAGTTCATAAGCCTTCTTCACTTTTTGGTTTGGAAACAAAATTACACAATTAAGAGGAAGACTGCTTTTACCTGCATTTTTGCTTCAATTTCTCTCCTCCAAACACTTAATTCTTTTTTTGAAAAAACTGAGTCTGTTCTGGATATTCTCTCCCTTTTATATGGAGAAACTCAGTAATTATTGGCTAGTTAGCAAGAAATCTAAATTCCTGTATCACCTTACACAGCTTCTGTAAGATTTACTGTATGAAAAAAAGAAGCAACAAGATCAAATCCATTTGTTCTGCACCTCTGCTTCTCCAGGATTAAAAGGATATTTAAACATACATACACACATAGAAAGACCAGAATATCTATATTAAATATGCACATACACATAAACCAGAAATACCACTTAAATGATGCAGTATTACAAGGCCACCCTTGCAGTCTGGATGTAAACAAACCACTTACTTTTCCAAGTTCTGTAGGTGCTCTCTGACCTTCTGTACGAGGCCCAGCTTGGTATCATTGACTACAAAATCATCACAGCGATAACTGCAATAAAAACATGTATCAGAACATGCAAAGGGTTTCAGTGAAGTACTCCAGAACAGCCATGCAAGCCTATGGGCAGGAAGCATTGAAGTGATTCAGGGGAAGATTACGACAGGAACAGGGGAGCACAGCACCTATGTACTCAGCTTAGTTCCCGCTGAGAAGTACTCTGTAGCAAGGGAAGGTACAGGCACCATCTTAGGACATGTGTTTTTCTTCTAGCTCAGTGTTTTTATCAGAAATCAGAAGCAGGATGCACTGCTTGTCACGATGCAGAACTGCAGATTAGCAAGAATGCGAACACGGGGTGTAACTAAAAGCAGCATTGGTATCCAATCTATGCAAGATTTATCAGAAAAGATCAACTGACAGCAGGTAAACAGAATACAAAGGTTTTATTAATGTAGAGCATAAATAAATTTATTATAATACCATAAAGCTATCATTAAAGCTTAAGGTGCTGAACAGATACATACATAATGCAAGTTTCTGCTACAGAAACAAGACCAGGGAAGACAAACTAAGAGATTAGGTGGTTTCTCCAAAGTGACACCAGTCTCGCAACTCGCACCTCGTGCTTTAACCACAAATACCACTCAATCTCTCATGCAGTCTCTATATATACACAAACTCTTCTAAAACCTAAGGTAGTACTTTGAGCATTTTCAGGGTAAGTGCAAAAGGAAGTAACTGAGCTGAAAAACAGAGAAATGCTGATTCCCCCGAAGCCCGAAAGCAAACGCAAAGCCAAAACCAAATGGCCTCTCAGCAAAAGCAAGGGTTACAAAAAAGCCTACAATGCAACAACATTCTACAAACATCTTGCATTTCCTAAGAAACAAAGATGTTCATTATAATTTAATATTCAAACTGTGGGCTTGTAAGGCCTCATACACTGCACCAAGGCAGACACTGCTAAAGGGGGAAGTAGGGTCTTCCAGGAAATGCTAAAAACCCCCACACCTTATTTCACTGTTTTCCAGAGTACATGTAAATCCATGGTGCATGCATCAATTTGTGGACAGTAGTAAAGGAAACTGTCAGAAGGAAACCACTGTTGCAAGGTGGCATTAACTTCTGCTGCCCTGCCATATTCCAAATCCCTTGCATTACTTGTCTGATCATCAAACTGCAGCTTCAAATTGTGGCAGGCAACTCAACACTGTCCGTGAAGAAAACTAACTTGCTCTGGATATATTTAAATATAACAGAACTGCAGCTATTTCTCTCCCTTTCCTTTGGCACAGGACTGGTTCAAATGTGGAATACATCCTCATCGTCTCAGTTACTCCTCTGCCGGAGCAGGTCCGTGCTTTGGAAGTTAATGAAGCTGTCGACTTCAGGCACGACTGGTATTTACAACATGCTTTGTTGCATTAATCTGTGATGCAGTTTAAAGGCAACAGTAACGCTGGTGTTAATTTAAACACTGAATTCTTGGGAAAAGGCCCTTGCCACCAAAAGGAGTCTGTCAGACCAGTCTGTCCAGGATTGCTGTTGATTTTTACCTCCAAGAGGAGAAATTAATACACCTCTCAAGATTTCCAAACACTTCCACAAGATTTTGAAATTATTAAAATAGCTATTGCCAGAAAGAGATTTTATTATTTTATTAAGGATTGCCACAGACCTAGTTGGTTTGGGAGAAAGAACGAGTCTGTAAATGTACTTATTTTTCAGCCATGTTTTAAGCAGTCCTGTTCAGCTTTAACAGCCACCTACAATTACCTAATGAAGTGTTCCTGCTTTTGCCACAGGACACCACACCTCAAGGACTATCGTCAGAGCAAACTATCCAGGCCAGCTCTGCTGAGAGGCAGATACGGTGCATGCACATACAGTACAGTCCAACCCCTCTTTTACACCAAGCCTGTCCACACGCCCAGGTATACCAGCACAATTACATTTATAAATGTTTATGAATAGGGAATGAAAGCAGATGCAAGGTCACTGAAAGCCTCTAAGCCAACTTATTCCTGAAAGATTATTTAATAGTTGCTCCCATGCCCTAAAGACCGTGTTAACCTTGGTTTTAGTCTGATCTCACATACCAGTTTCACATGTACATAAAATTGCAAGTTACCATTTTCCCCAAGACGGAGGAATAAAACCAAATACACCATTAAATGTCAGGGTCCTTGTAACAGCAGAAAAGTAAATTTAAGACTCATTTAAAACAAGACAATATTTTTTCTTTTTAATGGGCAGGGTTTTTAAACCACCTCCCTTGCAACACTGAGGAGTCAGCACCACCACTAGAAATAACAGCACTACTACCAATCTGGTTTGGATAACAGCAGTAAACAGCACAGGAAGTAGTTTATGCTTCGATAGCTTAAAATTTGCTCAGCCCACACCCCTTAAAGGTAAACTGCTGAGACATTACCTCCTGTATGTGAAGCTGACATTCAAAATAGATGGTTTTTGTGATCCTCAGGATTATCACAAATTAACAATACACCTTTTTGCATACAGCAGTTCTACAATATGCTTTTAACAGCAACTGTACAGAATAAATCCTGTATTCCAGGAAGGGTCCCTTGTATGGGTTAGCACAGTATTTTCTCTATACACTTTCTATTTTTAACACCTCTGCTACCTCCAAGGCCTAGTCTTATCTGGCCTCCTTTGCAGCTAAACTGGCAGCAAGCCAGTGAATGTATGCACTGCTCTGGGGAACACTTCCGCTTAGTGCTGGCTGTTTCAGTAGGTTACAGAACTCCATGCTATGTTTAAAAGTCCTCATTGGATTTGAAGAATTACAGGACAGGAAAAAATAAGAAAATCCAAGTTTCCTTAGTTGTGCTAACACTATACATGAGTGAACTAACTCAAGTTTATTGTCTTGATAAAAGGCTTTTTATGTTCTTTAATTTCCACTGACTGTAGAATGCAAATAATGGTCCTAAGCAATTTCATTTTCAGATGCTCATGCAGTAGCACAGTAAGTCTGTTTTCTACATAGAACCACCATCACAAACAGACAGACTAATAATGAAAGTTTTAAGTCCTTGACACTTAGTTATTTTTACATCAGCTTGTGGGGGGACATAGGACATGAACAGACAAACACAGGGACACACACACATGAGCACAACCACGTCCCTTTAAGAGATAACAAGGGGGTTAATGGGTCAGAAATCTGACCTGCAAGTTGGGTCTGGGATTAAATGAACACAGGAAACCTATTATGCAAATACATAAACAAGGCACCCTTTCTTCTTCTGTGCTAACCAGTTGTGTGTGCACCAGCACAGAGAAAACAAATTCACAAGAGTCCTCTTTCAGCAAAGGTATTTCTAAAAGCAGGTTTCCTCCTGCACATAGGAAAACCACCACCAACACAGCAGGAGAAAGCACTGTAGGACAATTTGAAGATAAAACAGATCTGTACTTCCTGTGAACTCTTTAGAACTAACTGAAAGACTGATTACCTCCAAAAAGCAGCATTGGAGAATCTCTTTCTCAGTGCTTAGGGTCTCAAACATAATTCAAGCTGAAAATTTAGTACTGCATCTACCGTCTCAAAAGTAACCAAAGAATCAAGAAGAGAGTTGTACTTTCAGAATAAATCAAAGACTAATGTTCTCCCAACTTTTCCACTCTGAAGACTGAACAGGCAAATAGGAGCACACAGAAGACAGACCAAAACCCTCCCTAGTTTCCCAATACACAATGATAAGCATGACTATTTTTCAAAACATTACCAAATTCATAAATACAATAAAAGCCTTATCTCAGATTAAAAAAAATAAAAATTAACCACCTCCCACCAGAACAGCAACATTTTTCTTTCAAAGCTATGTTGAAAAGTTGTCATCAAGGAAAACATGCACACCTAGCCTTCCAGGCTGAAATACAGTTACAGCAGATGGCTTTATCTGGCTTCGGTTTACAGCAAGGTTCAATAAGCCTCAGTAGCTTCAACAGTCACATAGTATTTTTTCCCCTTGGACTGACAAGAACAGCTAAGGCAAACCCTGGGCTGTGCTATCATGACTGCATGAAAGTTTATGACATGGCCAAAGAAAAATCAAAGGATTAAATGCCTTCTGCTTAGAAAAGAGCCCAAAGGGCCTCTTTGCTGCTACTATCATGCAAGCTAAGGAACACGGACAATTAACAAGAGCATTCTACTCAACTCTGTGCAGTAAACAAAATTGCAAATCAAAACATAAAAGCCAGCACTGCATCAAAATACCTCCCTTGGTTTTTTTTTCAGTAGAAGTAAAATGCAATTAAGTCTTAGGATGGTATTTACTTGATGTCCAAATTATTGAGGTTGTCCACAATGCAAGCATAAAATACTGATCTTTCAAAAGTTCACTCAAAAGAAACACTGCATAAACATACCATATACTGGATTCCTATAGAAAATGAAGCAGCTAACAAGTAAGGTCTCAAAATTCAATCTCCACAGTAGCAAGTCGCTACTTGAATTCACCCAACTATTTGCTTTAACTGGCAAGCACTATTTGACAGCAGCCCACAGAGTCCTGTCTGAAATAAAGGGGCAGAAGTTGGTCTGAATGCTTTCTGCTTCATCTTCACACATCCAAGCTCATTTTCACTGAACAAACCGGGTGCAGTAACAAATCCAAGTAGCTTTGTCTGATCACCAGCTGGGGAAAACAATTAAAAATAATAATCATTTAAAAAAAAAAAAAAAAGCCTAATTGAAAGCAAACATACACTGCTTTTGAAACCTGTTCAGCTTCACATTAGCACAGGAGAGTTATAATTTGCTAGTGAATTATACACAACAGGAACTCCCCAAGGCAAAGCTCTCTACAATTCCAGTTCATCCAGAGATGACTCAGCCTTCTACTTCGATTACAGCAGAAAAGACATCACATGCTAAACTGCTTCTCATCTGCCCTACCAAAGATACGCTGTGAAACACCAGTGGGCTTCCTAAACGTGTGCCTACCTCTCCTCACAAGCATAGTTTCTTTCAGTAACAGATCCCATAGTCCTCAGTTTGGCTGTCATTTTGCAATGCCCACATCATGTTTGAGATAAGGCTGGCTGGGTACTCCAACCTGCTAGCGTAACTCACCAAGCTTCAGCAAGTTGGGCATACTATCTGTCATAGTAAATGGAGATGCAATCAAGACTTCAAATACCCGGCTAAAACTCCTTCACACATTATTACCTCCAGAGTGACTAGAAGATTGGTCATACTTCAAACAAAACAAAAAGCCACAGCACAGAACTCAACTGTTAACAGCATTAAGAGTGGAATTAGCTTCCCACAGCTGTTCTAATGCTGGTAACGTGTGCATATGTATCACTTGGAAAAATCTTATGTTTTCACACAGAAGCAGATAAAAAATGCTGGTCATCTAAACAAAATGTAAATAGAAGCAAAATCCCCATACATCACAGAACTACTGAAAGCTTTCTCCTGTGCTCAACATCCGTGCAGCTGCACGCACCATCTGAGTAATTCTTTTGAGTTGCTTCAAACAAAATGTCTTCAAGTGAGACCATGTAACTGTGATTTCACTTGCAGGGGCTAAAAATACATTAAAGAAATATTCCTCATAAAACTAGATTCCCAGTAAGCAGATGTTTCCCCTGATGAAATACACAAAAGATACCCATCAGTGGAGCTATATACTCAGTAATTTTACAAACCATAACACGCTTTTCCCAAGATTTGCCCTGTTCACTCTGCACTGCTGCACCACACAAGTAACGACATACATTGGAAACCATGAAGCTAACAGGAAATGGGGAAGCAGCTGTCAACAGTTTTGCTATGGGATGAAGAGGATGGAAGATGCTGAATGCATAAAAGCATTGCTTTCAATACACTTCCAGTCTTTGCTCTCCAAGGAACAAGGAAGAAAAAGAACCCAATATTACCAGCATAACTCTTAAACCTCCCTAAACAGCGCTCATACCCCAGTGTAAGAAGCTCGTAGAATGAATCACTTCCGTGATTCTGCTACTTAATCTTGCCAGAGACTTGATGCTGCTTCCCAACAGGATCCATCACTTTCTTAAACTCACACAGGTTGCATTAAATTTCCTTTCTTCTGAAGTGAGAAAAAAATAATACTGGAAAAAAAAAACCCCAAACGGAACACACACATACACACCTCAAGGTCACATCTCTTGGGCAGGAACTACAGAGTATTACTTTACTTTCTGATACTCTGACAAATAAAGGATATGTAAAAGGCGCACCCATTTGATGGAAGGAGTTAACTATAACGAAGCAGCAGCTTTTGCAATTAAATACGCCCCAAAGCAAACAGAAGCAACTCCAAACCACATAAATAGCATTTATTTCAAAAACCTTCTGCTAAACCATTTGAAATGCAGGGGTTTAGCTGCAACCAGTGCTACGATACACTTGCAAAAAAGCAGAGGGTTGTTTCATAACTGTTTTTAAACAGCCAGGTCTGGAAATCAAGAAATTAAGTGCTCAAAAATGTGTGTAATGCAATATACTTCACAGGAGTCTCAAGTTTTCACCTTCAGCATGTAAAATGTTGTCAAATCACAGTGCTTAAACCCTTACCAGTATGTACTGTAACTACTGCAATCCATACACACAGTATGCTGAACTTTCTCTTGTTTTTCTGTTTTCTTATGATGGGTCATAGGAATTTGTGCATCTTCATAATGCTTTTTTGCATGGCCATTCACGTATCTAAAATAAATGAAAAACAAACAAAAGTCTCGTACTTTTAAACAGTTACTTAACCAACATTCATAGAAAATAATGAGAGAAAAAAGGCAGCCTAATAAGCATCCAATATTTACACAGGCATTAAAATAGGCAATTCACCTGTGTGAAAACCCTGGTTACGTTTTCTACCTTTTTACCTCTTTACTCTCCCATGATGTCCAAATTAATCTTTCCAGCTCCTTCGCAGCAACTACAACCTGGCATCCTTGTACAAACCCCGGGATCTGGGCCCTTAACAAACTGATGCAACTTCACAACTGAGAAAATCATCAGCTCCCTTTTTACATAGCTTTAATGTGGTTAGTTCTCCATCTTGCTTTCCCCATCTACCTTCCTTACAGTTCTGTTTTATTCTCCACACAGCACTCATCATGCTTGTGATCCCTTTAACAGTCTGCTGACCCCCATATGAAAGCACAACTATTTTAAGCTTTCCCATTCTATAGCACAATTTAATATTAGACCATTCTACATTTTATAAAGATCAAGAATTTGGAAGGCTCTAGAGCTTGGGATCACATAACTGAAAAAGAAACCTAAAAACCTACAGCTCTTTTGCTGACAGAGTGAGCACTGTCATGCTCAAAATTTGAGATCTAGAAAATTAAGCATCTTTAATAAAAAAAGTGCAATTACAGGTGTAATAAACCCAAGAATCAGCTGAAAATCACAGACACTCAGGAGTGCGTGGCCACACCTTGGGCAATTCCCTTCTCCCCCATTTCTTTCTTGTTGAACTCAGCAACACTAATGGACAGGAACTCTGTACGTGCTCCACACGAAAGTCTTCATGTTCTATGCTTGCTCTCACATGCAGACGTAAGCAGCTCTGCTAACACAGCTGTGCTGGTTAAGGCACTGCAGCCACAGGGCTACCAACACTGCTGTGCTGGCAGAATCCCACGGCAGCTATGTCACAGCGCAAATGAGACCCTTGTGCTGCAGGAGTTGGTTTTCTGCCTACCAGTGCAAACGCCAGGTTTAGAAAGCCGTGCTCCCACCAGAAATGCTCTGCTGCTTTTTCACAAAACAACATGTGCCAGCTCTGGGTTTGTGGGTTTCCAAGAATTCTTACTGGTTTCATCTGATTACAACAGAAGCATCTTTCACAGAGTGGAGCTATACAACAACCCACTGCAGCAGCAGCTCTCCAGGTGCTTTTTGAGCTGAGCAACCACGTTCACCATCCACTTTTCTTTTGGGAAAAAAACCATGTTGAGTGTCACCTCTGGACTCTCATAAGGTAGCAAAGAAGCATGATTAGTATAAATATAATGTGACACGAGATCACAAAAGGTTTATTTCAGGGAAGTATAGGGCATTCAGGAAATTTCCAAAGGAAGTCCCTCGGAGTCAAGCAACAGAAGAAAAAAGATAAAGGTCTGATTAAAAGATTTGCCCACTAACACCTCATACCCACCTTCCACAATGGACACTGGAGCACGTCAGACAGACCCACGGGCTTTTATTTGACCGGCACACTAGAAAAGATTAAAAAAAAAAAAAAGAAAAAAGAAAAACAGTGTCAAATGAGTTGGCTCCAGTATTACAGTTGTGTAACACATGCCGAGTGCTATCAATAGCTCTGCTGACTCCACCTTAGCAGCACAGTTATATAAAATAGTCAGTCATGTTCATTAACCTCTATTAGGGACTAAACCAACAGACTGAAGAGCTATTGACAGGAAAGCACATGAGCCTTCTCCTGGCTTGAGTTTTAGTTGCAGGTGACACGTTTACCTGTTAGTTTCCATGAAAAAAATATCTTTGTGTTTGTACCGCATCCACACGAGCTCTGCTTGATTTTGAAACACAACACAGAAATTCCACATTCCACAGAAATACCATTTGAAGCAATTACTTGAAACTCTTTACCAAAGACTCCAGAATTGTTTTCTTCAACTGCTGCAATTATTACGTGACTTGAGAAACACATTTTCTCACATGGCTCAGTTTTCTGGGTTTGGTTTTCCAAAACCAACTGTTCCTATTTCTAAAGTTGAGGGGTTCCCCCAGCTGTGACTGTAATCTGGCAATAGATAGGAGGGCAGTTAGGCAGAACTGTTTTGGCTTCCATTTCAAGTTAGAAAAATCAAAGAAGTTTGTCGAATTTGACCAAAATGTTATTGAGAAAACCAACATTTGGCACTGGCAAACAGAAGAGCAAGGGAAGACCTTAAACAGCCCACGTTTCACTGATGGTGGCTGTAGGGACTACCCATCTACCCTGATACAATTTTATTTTCCTGCATTACAAAAAAACTTAGCAGAAGGGAACAGAAACCGAAATCATCCATGCACTTAAACACAGATTAAGTGCTACATGAACAAACCACTACTTCACATTTCTCTTGCCAGGAACACAAAATAGTCTTTCTAGCATTAAAATCCCAGGAGATAACTCCCACTTTGAAGTAACATTTTTGCTTTCACTATGTTATCATCGGTGGGCAGAACTGGTTCACAAGCAGAGGTCAAAGCGCTGCAATGCAGACTATTATTCTTACTTTCCACACCTACCAAACTATTACAATTTCACATTCAGACATTTTAAATACCTGCACTGCTTGCTTGTCAAGCGTGGAATGATACGCAAGTAGTGCTCATTCTGCAGAGTTCTGTACAAAGCAGCAAACAAGTCCACCAGCTCTGCACGATGCCAAAAAAAATAGCATCCACTAAACTTTTCCATCTTTCCTACCAGGGAACAGGAAAAGATGGCTCATTTGTTTGCTTTAACTTTTAGGAAGAACTTTGCTCCAATTGCATCACATTAGAAATGTGTGGTTTATCTTCTGCACAAACATCTCCTCCCACAAAGAACTCAAATAACATGGAAGTGACTCCCACTAAGATTAAACAGAAGCCAGTATTAAATTTCTGACCTACAGTTGCTCTGTTCTGAGGGATTACACCATTGATTTTTTAAAGTTTGCTAAAGATTGCTTTCTGTCTTTCTCTGAGGTTGGCTCAGTAGATACGTGCACCAAAGCTTGGCTTTCCAGGTATTCCTCAATTCAGATCTTGAGGCAGTGACTGTCTGTTCCTTACTATTAATACATTAAACTAAGCCAGGAACTTCAGGCATTACTCAGGACCCTAAAAGGACAGTCACCATGGAATGCTCAGCCAAAATGCAGTCACCGCCCTGAACTGCTTAAAGGTAGACAGGTTGGCTTCATCTGTAAAGAAAGTGCACATTAGTTCTTTCAGATGTAGTACTGACAGGAAAGCACTAGGCTGAAAAGTAGACCAGAAACAAGAGACACAGATCCATACTAAACCCCTTCTCAATTCAAAGCATATTACACAGCCCTGAAACCTGGCCCTTCAAACAGATTTGGGTGTTGAGGACTTTCAGGTCAGACAGTTAACACTGAATTGTGAGGAAAAACTCTCAAACCCATCCTACAAAGGCACCTATGCCTTCCCTCAATAATCTAGTCTTCCAACTGGAATTTGGGGGGGTTGGGTTTTTTTAGTGTTATTTAAAAAAAGAAGAAGGAGGGGTGCATTACATTAGCAGCCCTTGCTTTGGAATAAGGTTACGTTCAACAAACTTCACAACATTAAAAAATAATAACCTGTGTTTGTTGCACCTCATTTCTTGGTACACAGGCTGAGGAACACTGGCTGCTTTCTCACCTTGAACTGGAGTGCCTACTGCAACAGTGACCAACTGCCACATTTTGCTGTATTTTTAGAATAGCTTCAAATGATTCGGCAAAAATGATACTAACATGTCCTAAGGAAAAGGAAAGCAGATCTGGAATGTTATCTGAAGCAGTAAGTTATTTGCCATTTGCCATAAATATCAGCTTATTCAGAAATTCAGAAACATTTTGCATCATGTAATATGAAGGGGAAATGCTGTCTTTTACAGAACAATTTATCCAAGTGAAATCTGAACACTCATTTGTTATACATCCTCCAAAGTTCTCTGTACACGAAGAGGTGTATCAATCCATCCCCAAGCGAGCAAACAATTAAACACCATTACATACAGACTCACACATAACTATGGGATCATTCAGAGATGTCCCTGCAGCTTCTGCTTTCTGTAAATCATCCTGATGATGTTCATCGAGTTATGCCAAGCAGAATGAGCAAGATATGGCTAATCAGTTTGGCACTGTCATCACAGGAGCCGCAACCACCCCACCCTCATGATCGCGCAAATAAGTACTTCTGAATCTTGAATTCTTATTTTCTTACTGAAAACTGACTCCAGCTGCAGTCTTGTAAAGTATGAATGCTCCTGGCAAACACTGTATTCCTCACAGAACATAACTGCAGATCTCTACTGTAGGAAAGTTACAGCTACAGAGCAGTACACAAATCACCTGTGAAACCAAGAGTTTTGTTTAGATGGCACACTGCATGATTTAGAAACTGGCAACAGAAAAAAGCAGCAGGAAGAGGAAGAGAGAAACAGGAAGCAGTTTCTGTCAGGCAGCCAAGTTAAGAAACCTGCAAGCTCCAGTGTCCACCAGAGATTTGGCAGGACGCAGCCATGTGACCAATGCAAGCTGGCAACGACTGTCACAGGAGCATGGGTGACCTGAGGTCATAGCTGCTACACAACTGTGCTTACATCCAAGTTTTAAAATAGTCCTTTATTACATCACCAAAGAAAAGGCCTCAAAGTATCAGCACAGTAAGAGCAATACTTTGGTCTTTCTGTTAAGAGCACATTGGGTGGAAACGAGATTAGGGTCATTAAACTATTTCCAATAGTCTCTACAGTCTTTATAAACAAACTGGACTTTGTTCTCAACAGGAGCTGTACCAACACTACTATCTTCCTTGTGCAATCATATGGTTAAATTAAGATGACATAATGACTGGCACAGACACGTATTTGGACTAAGTGACCTTTCTTCAGTTCCATTCATGTTGACACAGCATGTCAGCTATACTGATATAAGCTAAACTGGAAAAGGCCACTGTAACTGTACTCGGCATCTGCACAAGGAATGAGGTTTACATAGTTGTGGCTGCACTGGTATACAGCACTGATACTGTGCTGAGCAAACTGTCCCACAAACAGAAGTACGTGGTGACAAACATATATGCCACACATGTATAGCATGCAGCCTGTATAGCAGACACAAAGTCAGTTCAAAGACTGAATGAAGGAGTTTTCTCGATGCAATCCCCATTTGTTCAAGATGTGAATGCCTCAGGTTTAATGCACACACCTCCTACCCTTGGAAGACCTTCCTACTAGACTGTGAAGTGCTGAGGGAGGACTGACTATTCATTCTGTTAATGATGGCACTTCCCATGAATAAGTAGTTAGCCAGGGGAAAGGTGAGACAAAGCAAGAGAGAGTGTAACTTTCAGCAAGCCTGGCATTTACAGCTTTTACCTAGGCTGTAGTCTCCACAGCAATGAACACTGATGCATTCTGTATTCAAAATCTACCAGACGAAACATTCAGTCATCAGAACTGAGACTGAAACCAAGGATTTCCCACTTAAAATGAACTGTCCAAATCACAACATTACAGAGCCATGTGCACTCTTAAAAAATCTGGCCCATAAACTCTGTTTTAAACCAGCATATACAATAGCTTATCAGGCCAAAAATAAGAAGTCTTCCTCATCACAGAACATCAGTCAAGACTGCAGGACATCTGGATACGTGCATAATTGGACACTCTGGCATGGAAAAACCCCCACGTTATTTACCTAAAAAAAATACAGGTGTCCTCTAAGGTTAGTCAATATTTTCCCAGGCAGCATGTAAAATTTCCTACCAAGCCATACAAATTACTTAGTACTAAGCACTCACGTATTAATAACACAGCTGATCGTGTTCCCAGTTTTTGACTTCACATTTAATTGTATATTTAAAAAGGCAGTTGCCACAAGTACACATGCAAGCTTCATTATTATCTGACCCTATTGTCTGTTTACAGTCAGGAGGAATCAAAAATACTGAAACGAGGATCTAAACTAAAGATGTTGGTAAAATCACAAGGCAGAGCCAGCACTCACATCCACAGAAGTGCACTAAGTTGAAGCAGAATGCTAACATTATTTTATAATCTAGGAGTAGGTTCCAGAACTTACATACTGAGTTAAACATCTGTGGTTGTTGACTGTTTGGGGTTTTTTTTGTTTTAGTTTGGGGTTTTATTTTGGGCAGGGAGGAGGGGGAGTGGTGTGTTTAAACTGTATACACATGTGGTAAAAGTATCTGCTCTGCATTTTAAGAACTTAAGGCTAGTTAATTCCAGATGAGTAACTATAATGAAAACCAGGTGACTGGAAAGGGAAGCAAATGTTACAAGGGTATTTTTTAAACCTTTGAGTAGGCTAAAGCCTCATTCTAGACAGAGAATGCAGGAGAAAGGAACATTACAGGCTTTGGAAACTAGACATGTTCTACACCTTACTTTCAAGCCAGCTGGTTTACTCTTTAGGTTTTAGTTTAAAGAGTATTCCCATTTGTTTTCAAACTTCATGTCACATAAAGCTCTCCTTTCTATCCTATCCTCAGCCCCATTACAAAAGGTTCATGAATAGACTGAATTCTAAAGTGTTTGATACTAGAAAAATAAATATTCTATTTTACAGTATTTTACACAAGTTTCTTTTGTTAGACATCGCATTGGCTCTTTTAGAAAAACAGCATCCTAGTCAAAATGAAACCAGACAGAAGGGGAAATGGGGTTTAATTACACTATTTCAAATGTTTTGTTTTAAAATCAGCTAATACCCATGAACTAGAGGAAAAGGTAAAGAAAAGATCAAATTTAAATTACATTTAAATCAAAGCAAGAGAAGTTACAAGGAAGCGAGTTTCCTAGTAAGCATTACTACCAATACAAAAACATTAACCATTCTTTCAGTGTTTCATACCCTCATAACAGAGATGCACAGTGAATAGAAGTCTCAACGGTATCAAGTCTTAGCCTGACTCAAAACACATTCAAATGTACGAGAATTCAGATAGACTCTGAAGAACATTTAAAGAAAGAAACAAATAAACAACCCTAACTTAGAGCTATGGAAAAAAACCAAGTTATTTCTTCCGCTATTATCTTCCAGCCAAAGCCAGAAAGATTAAGCTTTTATTGAGAAAACAAATAAGTCATTTAGTGATAGTGAGAGAACTTACGAAATCAACTAATATATGCACTCATGAGTAATGGTACATGTGGTTTCCTCTTCTTTGTCACTAAATAAAAGTATTGCTCAGCCTCATATAAGAAATTTCACGGACAGTTACAATGAACCCTTCTATTTCAACAGAAAACCATATATAATTCAGACATACTGAACAACAACTGAGTAAGAACATAACACACGGTTAAGTGAACAATTTTTCATAGAACAAATAGGTCACTGAAGTCCCCAACACATTCCTAACACTGAAGAATGTTTGTCAGAGAACAATGTGATTAGCTTCATCTGCATGTAATTCACCTCCCCGCTTACACTCAACCACACTGGTTTACAGTTTGGTATTTGGATTATGCAACCAGAATTCCACACTGAAAACTCTGAAGTTAAAAATGCATGGGCTTTCTATTTGCCTATATTCTTAACCCAGTAGTGGAAAAGCAGACAAGGAGGTAAGAAAAACTTCTTTCAACCAGTGTCAGACACATCAGCTCCTGAGGAAGTGGTTAAACGAACTGGGGGTGGGGGGTAAGGTGCAAAACCAAAGTCAGATCACCTACAGCAGCCATACACAAAGACACTAGACCATGCTGTGCTGCTGCTTTTATACGGTAAAGAAGAAGGTCACTTAGCACTTCCAACCACACACATAGGTGCTTAGCTCTCAGGCTATAATACTGACGGATTCTGGGGCAATTTAGTCTTTCTATATGTCAACTCAAACTTCAGGTCAAGAAATGCCAGCAGTTGATCTTCCTGCACATCCTACATCGATCGCACCCTACCTGACAGCAACAGTAAGAAAACTTGCATTATTCTACTAAACAATCATGGCCAAAAAGCATTTTTAAAAAAACTATTCTCCTTTACATTCCAAAACCAATTTCTAGTTGTTTGGCTACTTTGATAATTAACAACTAAATTTAAATACATACACACACACACACATATATCTTCACATATTTAAAAATTAAATGTTTTGGGTTTAGCCCTCACAAGATACTGTTCCTCATTACAGTGGTAGCATGCCAAAAAAAAGTTATTCAATCTTTATGTTAGAGTGAGACACACAAAACCTCATTTTCAAACAGCAGCCAGAAAAAACACAAAGCCAACAGTGTAATGTAGATTCTAAACCCTTAAGGAAAGGAATCTTCTTGAGTCATTGATCAGTTGCAGGTCAAAGCATTCAAGCTGGAAATGGGAGGGAAAAGAGGGGAAAGACAGCAAGGAGATTTCTTACTTTCTTTATATAACCTAGTAATTAACTATTTGTAGTCCCCACTATTTCTTTCCTACTTCCTCAATACTAGCGAAAGACACATTGCTAACCATCCCTGAGAAGAAGAAAGAAAGAAATCAAGTGCTCAGTGGACAAAAACGTTATCAAATGAAAAACTCATGAACTGAATGTTTAAAAGGGTCATGGCTATCTTGAGAAAAAGAACGTGTATTTGGCCACGGACAGGCAGACACTCACATTCACACAGAATCCTACATGATGGACCTACAAATTACCTTGAAAAATCAGTATCTATCTGCCTGTTTGGTGTTGGTAAGGACCATACACCAAGCCTGAATGTACCATGCCACCTGAAAGTTGAAAAGCTATCTGCTTTTAGGATTGGGGGGTGAGCTGGCATACCAGTTCAGACTGCTGAATGAGAAGTGTATTCATCTTGTCATGTACAGTTTAAAACACCCTCTTACAATCAAGGAAACAAACCATTACCGACACAAAATCTTACACTACTCCCATGTAACAAGGACACCATAAAGCAATAAATATTTTACCAGGTATAATGTTAATTCACTCTACAATAAAAACTGTTTCCTTCAATCATCTTAAAATACTAATCAGAAAAGCCTCAACTGGCTTTCAGAGCTAAACTTCTGATTAAGTTGCACTTTCTAAGCTCCATGGAGTATTTTAATTAATGGCCTTTAACCACATTTTACCTAGGCAATGAGCGTTTGTTAAAACAGGAAGCAAAACATGAAGAGGTTACTAAATGATACAAGTAGCACTGATCAAAACTTAATTTCACTCCCAATTGGGTCTGAAACTTTATGAACCCAGACACAGCTGCGACAAAAAAAAAATAACTAGTCTAGCTCTGTGGGCATTAGCACCTTGCAGCAATCAGAAAACCAAAGTGTAATACCTTGATCTTAACACCTGTACATCTTGAAGGTCTTGGGAAAGGTAGGTGAAAATCAGCCTGCTTACATTTAAACCAGCTGTAATGAGATATGCACTAATCCATGGATAAATCCAGAGTCTGCCATGCACACGAGCCTCTTTCACACACCACAATACCTCCTTACTACATCAAGTACCAGAAGTATGAGAGGAAAGAGAAAATTAGGACCTCTAGTAATAAGAAAAGAAAAAGCAAATGGAGAGACAAACAGTCATGGAGATGGAGAAGAAACACTACCAAGGAGAGATTAAAAGGAAAGCAAAGAGGGTTAAAGTTTGTGTACCTGAGCTTTTACAGTATGTTTGTTCTGGCACTGACTGCAACAGTCCAGTGCCAAAAAATCTTGGCAGAACGCTGTTCCCTGCTCCAGCGAAAAGAGAACAGTGTAACTGATTTAACTGAGAAAACAAAACCAAAACGTGAAAAAACCATCGAAAGCAGTCTGACCAGTACAGTCATGTTCTTCAAAGTTCTCCTACTCAGCCCAAAACATTGATAAATAAAGCATCTGGTGATGTTCAGGGTTATTCTGAACTGGGTTGCATAAGTTATTTATCAAATTACTTTAAACACAGAAAAAACGGCATTAATACATCATGTGGCTCTCCACCATAACCATCATTTACTAGGCCTCAGGCAGCTTCCTGGTGCAAGCTCTCCTCTGTACTTTTTATGGTCCCTGCGTCATTTGCAGATGCCACAATGTATGTTTCTGGCCAACAGCGAAGTTACAGCCCTTATTCAACAGCAGTTAGACTGCAAGAAACAGATGCCAGCCAAACATATTTAGCTTTTGCAGAAAACACCAGTCTTCAGCCAGAATTGCTCTTCAATATTTAACAACCTTATGTAATTTAAGAAATAGTATTCAAGTGAGAGTGATCTGAAAAGCAAGCTTGAAGCATACTTCAGAAGCAAGCTAATTCCCCTTTAAAAAACAAAAAGCCCAGATCACATCTTGAGTTCAGCAGACACAATCCTACCTGCCTGCAGCTGTTCTTCTGACAAAATAAACTCAAATTCTACATTGAACCATCAATGTACCCACTGAGAACACGTAATGAATCCTCAACCATGCAGGGAAAAAGTTGGAAAAACTCTCCAGACTTGCTTAGGTGTGTTTGGAAGATTGCAATCTCTCTGAGGTGAGGCCTGGCTCCCTGGGGTTTGACGAGACTATGACAAGCTGCTGAGAAAAACCACATCTGAGCTGTTCCAGGGTGCTTTTCATAATGACATGATTTGCACAACACTGCTGAAGGTGTGGCACATCACACGCAGCAACTGATGCAGACTGTGACGCTCCAGCCTTGCCAATGCCTCTAGCTCCTCTGCCTCCAAATTCAGCAGCACTTTCAGAAACTGAAGCGCATGAGAAGACTGCACTCTAGTCAGAGCTAGCAGACATCTGTATGTAGCATTTTACGTGACAGCACTGATTAAAAACCATTTTCAGTTCTGGTACAATTTCTACTTTATGTATTTGTCTCCCCTCCTCTTAAACGCCCATTTACAACCACCACCACCACCTGCCTCTGGATCTGCCAAAAAGCATTCTGTGCTCTCTTTTAATAGTCTTGAAGCTCCTCAAAACAAATGCATGCTGGTTTCTGCACTGCTTACTGTACAGAGCACACCTGAGCAGATCAAACACTCCGAGGGAAGCATGCCATTTTCTAAACACAGGTCTTTAAACTCACAGACTTCCAAACTACACAATAGTAACATAATGGAAGTTCTAGAGACACATAAAAATGAACATACCCCATTACTCTTTAATGTGGAGCAAACCCATTCATATTTGGATCGACACACTTGTCACTCATTTTGGGGTTTTTTTGAGTCTTCCTTCATCACCAGACCTCTATAACCACTCTGTTAGGTAGCTTCAAAGGTAACTTATGTAGGCCAAAGGAGCAATTCAGGCTGGTGCACACGCTTCTCTAATCAACTCCCTAGCTTCAGCAAACTTAGCTTCCAAGTATCAGCATCAAACACAATGCCCCTCCGTTTTCCAATGGCACAATATTCAATATCAGTTAACAATATTCAGAAATGCCTCCGTATTACCTTGTGAAGTTAACAGCACAATCAAGAGGTTTTGTGGAGAGGCAAGGAAAAGGTACTTAGCCAACACGCATCAGTTGGGCAGAGCGACAGCTTCAGCTCCTCAAATTGCAGAAACACAGGATAATGACAAAAATAGCCCCTGGCAGTCTGAACTAAGAACTCCCTCCTCTGCAGCGGTGTTTTGCTCTCACTGACACACCAGGTGGCTACCAGAAAGCTTCCTGTATCAGTATCATCACTTACTCTCCTTTTCTGGAAAGGTCAGCAGCAACTCAGAGCAGGACTGACAAGAAGTTCTGAGTCACTGCAAGACAACATGCATGATGAGAGATGCCTTGTAATTACAGACTGCAGAAAATTACCTTCTAAATATTTTTCTCCAACTGAAGCAACACCAACAAGAAAAAGAACTAAGCCCACAGAACCTTAGAAAACAGCACCAAAAGCAATAATAAATGCATTAAATTAAGAGATATTAATTTATATATGGGGAATTTTCTCCTTTTAATTTTACATTAGCAAGTTACAGCAAAACGAGCATTTATTGTGAATTGACAGAAACCAGCATTACATATCTTTAAAAAATTACTCTCACTAAAACGAACACCAACAAGACAGACAGTAGTCTATATACCATTATGGAGTAAATGTAACAATAATCACGTATTGCTAGCTTGAACCGAAAAGGGAGGCACTACATCTTACTGTAGTAGTAGGAATACAAAATTCATCTTTAAAAAGAACAGTTTTCATTTGCTTTAAATCAAGAAGAAACTGCCACGTGTTTATTGGCATGTTTTAAATTCAAGTACCTACCTTTGTATCTGTAGCCACTTGTTAAGATTTCAGTGGTTATCTATGCGAGTATTGTGTGACTTAACTACCTTTGTTTTCCTAAAAAGCACAGCAGTCAGACATGCTCCCCTACACATGCTACCGTGACAAATCTGTGCAGTTCCCTAAAGTGGCCGGCACCTTCTTCCTGCCTCCCAGATGTAATAAATCAGTTGCCTGCCCAGCAATTGGCTCTTCTGATAAGCATGGGTTTGGGAGAAACAGCTCTGAACAACAAAGAAAACTTGGCTCTGCCAGCTGCGCTTGCTGAGAGCCAGCACACCTAACAGTGTCCTGGAGCTGTATGCTGGCTAGTTCCTGAAGTTCGAAAGTTGTAATACCTGAGCATATATTTTGTTTTGGCACTTTTATCTTTTTAAAGTTCCCTGAAGGGTGGCTCCCAGCTACCATATGCTTCTGGTTGACAACTTTGCTTACCACTGATATTCTGAAGATAACGGAGTTAAAGACGTCTTGAAATTAATTTTTTTGGGTTAAAAAAACATTATGGACAACAAGTTTTCCCATACTGCTCCTTTCCTTCTAATCGTTTCTCCACATTATTGCACTGTAAAGTGTACTCCCTCTAAAATCAAAAGCATTACAGAGTAAAATAACTGGTTTTGCCAAAGGAAGCAGCAGCACTACCCCACCTTGGCTCCAGGAAACTGCAATCAGGGAAGAACTCAAGTAAGCAGCAGCCTTCCCACACAAAAGCATGGACACTGTGAGACAAAGGACAACCACCTTTCCTTTAAAAAAAGGAACACCTTGTAATACCCAGCATTTCAGCGCTCCCTTATCACTCATTCTCCAGGGCACAAGTCACACTGCTCCTGTAAGTGGGGCCTACTTCCTTATGTTGCATCAACTTCCAAAACAAGTTGTAGCCATCAAAAACATGTAACAAAAATGACAGCAACCACCGGACGTTGTCTCCGTAGCAGCACAGCACCTTCGAAGGGAAAGCCCCCGCACAAACCCCCACGCACCACGCAACCACTACTGACCATATCTGAAACCACATTTCAAAGACGGTAATTGATATTATTATTATTATTAAATCAGCGAGCAAAGTGCTAAAAAGAGATGACCCCTACACTCCTACCGAGCCCGAGAGCAGTGGCTGAGCCAGACCACCTTCACTGAGCTGCTCCTTGGCTCCAAGGGGGGGCCCGAGCGTCGCCTTCCGCTTCAGCAGTCCAATCAAAACCACACTCTTCAAAGTCCTTTCAAAAATGTCTATTACAAAACACAGAAGTACTCTCAGGCCGATTTAAAACCCACACCGTCGCTGCAGCTCCTCTCCACCCGGCCCCAGCGGCCAGGCTTTACGGGG
>NW_009912296.1:0-15394 GCF_000696875.1 Nestor notabilis
CCCGCCGGTGCCGCGTTGGGGCGGCGGCGTGCTCGGAGCTCCCCCCTCTGGTCAGACCTGCCCGGGCTCCGGCGGCCGCCGGGGAGGAGGGAGCGAGGGGAAAGGGGAGAGCGAGGATGAGGATGAGGATGAGGATGGCTGTGGGGAGAGGATCCTCACGAATTTCCTGCAGGGCTTCTGCGCAGGCTGATAATGAGTTTTATCGTGGAGCCCAGGAAAAGTCTGTATACACTCCGTGGTGAATTTGCGTTAACAAATAGCAATATGTTGTGAGAGGAAAACAAGGGGATGGCAGATTTTGTTGATTTTTTTTTTTTCTTTTTCCTTCAAGATTCTTCTTTCCTGTAGGACAGGTAAAGCCGAATTTTGTAGGGCTTTCACACAGAAAGTTATTTGTGACTGCCTCAAGCTGTGCCAGGGGAGGTTTAGACTGGATATTAGAAAAAAGGTTCTTCCAGAGAGGGTGATCAGGTATTAGAACAGGCAGCCCAGGACAGTGGTGGAATCACTGTCCCTGGTAGCATTCAAAGTCTGTGTAGATGATCCCCTTACTGACACAGTTTAGTGGTGAACTTGGCAGTCCTGGGGTAAAGGTTGGAACTGATGACCTCAAAGGTCTTTTCCAAACTAGTTGGTTCTATGATCCTGTGAAAGGGACTTGTTGGGTCAAGTGAAATTGTTCCGTGGCATCACTCATTTACTGATCCCATCCCCCAGCACAAACATGCACATGGTCCATGGATTGTCACCAATGTGTTTTGGTCAAGGGGACACACCAGGTTAATGAAGATTTGTCCAGTGTGTCACCTTTTCAACACAACTGACCTACTGATATACAAAATTGCCTCCTGGGGTCAGGGATGCAGGGAAACAGTTAGGGAGGATGTGAACCTCTTCAGAAGTCAGAAGTTAAGTTTTCTAATGGATTTTACCAGACAATGCAAGCAATGTGCTGAGTTTGTTACAGCAGCAACTCCACTCCCTGCGTCACTGAGAAGCTGCATCTTTATGCAGAGAAGCTGCACTGCCCAGGCAGTTTGTTGGTATCAGCTCTACAGCAAGAGCCTCTCAGCATCTGACATCTCCAGAGGCTTTGCTGTTTCACCTTTCATGGGGGCTGTGGTCTGTTTTTCTCTGTTGCTTCTATTGAGGTTTTCCATTCTTCAGACAAAGCAGTTTTGCAAAATTCCTCCCTTATCTGCTAATTAACCCTTTTCCTCATCAGGAGTCAGTAAGACTCTTAAATTATAAGTTTTTTTCCCTCCTGAAATCCATTTTTTCCCTTTACAATTTGAGTCTTCTATTTTCTGCTGCCAAATTGTTTTTCTCCTTTTCCATCCTCCTCATGGTTTCATTGTTTTGATTAGTCGAACATTATCTAAAAAATTACTCACAGTTACAGTATCAATTGGGGAAAGAGAAAATAAAAGAAGTAGCCAACAGCTGAAAGTTGTCCTTCCTGTCAACTCTGCCAAGGAAATACTTCGAGCCTCCTGGCTCCATACAGAGATCACCGTTTAACAACCTTTCCAAGGGTCAAGTGCTAGCAGGTATTGGTATTCATATACAGAGTATTTTCAACCACTGTATCCTGAAATGTGAATTATAACCTTTTGTATTCCAAGATACAACTTACAAGGTTTTACTTGTCAAAGTACAGGACCTCAACTCACTTGAGGCAAAGTGGTTTTTTCTGAGGATGTACTTTATCAAAATGTCCTCCTCTTCTGTGGAACAGAAAATTTCAGTGAAGTTGCCAAGGCCTAAATGCTCTCCCTCTCTCCAGTTAGTACTGTGTTTGATATTATCTTGGCTGCAATTTCATCAGAAACTGCGAGCAAAACAGTGTGGTAAGACAGTGAGTAGAAGACCTTCACAGGAAAATGAAATGACAACAGAAGTGGCACTAGAGATTTGTAATGAGGGGGCTGCTGAGACAGCGCTGGCAGCATAAATGTCAGGGAACAAGCATGCTGTGAGAGGTGTGATTGCTCAGATAAGCGTTCAATGTTCATGGTTATGAAAGGCCCCTGTGCCATTTTCCATAAAAGCAGCGACATTAAAATCCAATGATCCACCAAATTCTTTCATTCTTCTTATCACATAAAGTTCCTTATCTAGTTGCAATTTGATATGCAAGTCTTCCTTCTTTGTATTTTATGCACAAAACAGTTCTCATCTCAGCACTGCAGAGACAGCAAATTTGTTCCTGTGTGTTGTGAACAAAGCCTGATTAAATTTCCTAAACAAAACATAGCTTGGACAACAGTGGTGACTTTAGAAGCTGGGTTTTAATATGCTTTTCCACAAGCTAGTTTTAAAAAATGGAGAAGGTGATGTAGTCTAAAGCCTAAACTGGTGAAAATGAGAATTTGATAATCCAAAAGAGTTAGTTGTCATCTCAGTGAATTGATTTGGAAAATAGGTGCATTTTCAGTAAAGAGTGAATTCGAGTGACTCTGCAGCCTAACTCTGTGGTTTTAGATCCTCTCTAAATTCAGACTGTGGGAACTCCCTTTCTGGATGAAAGGCACATTAAAAATGTTTCATTCTTAGCATATACGGTGAATATACCCATGACAGCCTTCAGTAAGTCCTGCCATTGGCAAACACTTGTTGTGGTTGTACCCCCATGCTTCCACTGCAAGTCTGCTTGACCTTTACAGGCCTTTTGTGCTAGGTGACTGATTCTGCTGGTCCACAGAGCAGATGGTTAAGTGAAGTACCGCTGAAAAGTAAAAATCTTTGTTTCATCTTCTGTAGGTGCCATACTGAAAGTTTTGGTTTGTGAGCTGGCTGCTCCCTATCCAAAAGAGCCAGCCATGGGAGTGCTTGCACTACCCAGTGTAGTTCCTCCTCACTCTCTGTGTCCTGGAGAAGACAAGCCTGATGAAGGACTCTTGCAAGAGGCAAGCAAAACATTCACTCCCATTCTCTCAGAAGCTGAGAGATTTACATGGGCAGGTAAATGTGGGCTCAAGTTAGGAGCTAGCAGCAGCTTTGCTACCATTTTGCTGTGGAAAAATGGGTCCCATTCTTCCCCTCCATCATTCTGCTCCCCCTTACCACACCAAATCTGGCACACAAGGAAATCTGCAGATGTCCTGGGAAGAGAGGAAGGGCCACCCAGGGCTGGGCCCATCAGCCACCCTTGCAGGCTGGCAAAGGGAACTAGGCAGTGCCTAGAGCAGAGGCACACTCAGGTAATGCTGGATGAATAATAGAAGGATTGGTTTGGCATTGTACTGCTGAAAAATCTCTATAGCCAACACATGAAGCAAGGAAGAAGGGCAGCTGGAGAAAAGAAAATCAGAAATCACTTTTGCCCAGTGTGGTGGGTTGATCATGGCTGGATGCCACCAGTCACTCAATCAATTCCCTTCCTCAGCTGTACAGAGGAGAGAAAATATAACAAAAGGTTCGTGGGTCAAGATAAGGACAGTTTGCTGTCTGAATCCAGGTGATTTTTTTAAATCAATAGCAGTCAGTGCCAACCAGATTCCAAAGACATGACATGGCAAACATAATACATGTTTTGAATTTGCCACCTGCTAGTTTTCTTTGACACCCTCTAGTTCATTTTTGGAAGACAGGATGAATGGATCTTCCTTGTTCATCTTTACTTAGTTTCTGCTGGGTGAGCAACATTACCCTGCCTTACCTGTTTAATGTTCCTTGAATATATATTAGAATAGGTAGCAAGAGGAGTTATGTGTCAAACACTGGTGCTTTCTTTAAGTAATGTGTGGAAAGAAGGAAGATAGCCTGGAGTTTTCCACTCCTGTTAATTGCCTTCTTTCTCCACCAGCTTACTGCGACTTGTTCCACACCCTGCGGTTTGTGTTCATGCTGCTAGAAGTGAACCAGCAGTATCTCAGTGTGAAAGGCCTTCCAGTGCATGGTAAAACTTTATTATTTTTCCTATCTTTTGAGAAGATAAAAGCTGCTAACTAGCTTCCTTTATTTTTATTCTGCAGCTGTGATAGCCTTAGCTGTCTTTGAAGCCCATTAATCAGTTTCCCAATCCAGAAGCAGGGCACAGATGTAGAGAATTTTCTGTCCTGAACTCAAGGATTCCCCAGCCTTAATAAGCGAATTAAAGCCATCAGTTCCAAATTAGAAATGCCTTCTTAAGGTTGGCTGTCTGGTAGCAGTCCTTTTATGTAGTGATGAGCCTAAACCCCTATTGCTCCTTTCTAGCTTTGTCTTCATGTACCTTTGTGATCAGGTAACTTGCTCTTATGTTTCTGTCATAGACTCAAACTGGTTCTGGTCACTTCCAAAAAGGGGTCTTGCATGACATGGTGGCTTTTCTGTCTCTATTTACAGGGGTACAGCTTCAGCAGTTTTGCTTTGCAAACAGTAGGGAAGAACGCAGTCACAGCTAGTTTTATTCTTCAGTTGAGACTGCTCTGTTTTTTCTATATATTTGTGTAAATTGAAGCATTTTATAAGAAGGGTGAGTTCAAATGTTGTAATTCAATCTTTCAGGCTCTTAGAGAGTCTTCAATTAGTATGTATAGAAAAAGATATGAAAAATTAATAACATTATTGTTCTGCCTCTTTTCAGGATGGATGTGTACTCAAGGTTCACCTTTTCCCTAAGAACCTTCTGTTCACCCTCCCCCAAAACATGCTAAGTCCTGTGGAAAAACTGGAGTAGATCCTTTGCTTTGTTCCACATACCTCACATCAGCTTGCATATGTATCTTGGTCATTTGTTAAACAGCAAGTTGAAATTCAACTCTTAACTAGTGTTTTCACTTCCAAACTATTTGATATTATCTTTCAGAATTAAGAAGTCTGAATCCTTCTCTCCCAGTGTGAAGAATATAAGTATTAGTATTAATCACACTATTATTGTTCTTTCAGTGCATAAGCAAGTTTTCAAAAGTTGTAGGTGATCTGTTATGACACATTACTTTGTATTGCATGACAAATTCCTTGTTAATTGCCAGTTTCCAAATGTTATCCTCAATGCCTAATTTATCCTTACCCTGTTGGTGTGACCAATATGCATGAAGGGAAGCGTGTGGAATTTGACGAATGGAAGAATAATTTATTCTACCTTTAGGAAAGTGAGTCTGTGCATGTTACCCTTGCTCTGCTCACACAGCTGAAGTAAGAAGTAGGTACTGAAAAGGTATTAGCCTTGGAGAAAAATTTTGTAGTGAGGAAAAAGTATTATGATAAGGAGGGGACTGTAACTTGCAGGAGTACGTTAAATTAAGGATAAATAAGTGGTATTGCTAGTATGTTGTGTTTGTGTGGCAAGGTTTTGGTAGCAGGGTAGGCTACAGGGTGGCTTCTGTGAGAAGCTGCTAGAAGCTTCCCATGTGTCTTATAGAGCCAGTGCTAGCTGGATCCAAGATGGACCTGCCACTGGCCAAGGCTGAGCCCATCAGTGATGGTGCTAATGTCTTTGGATTAACATGCTTAAAAAAAGGGAAGGAAAAAACCCTTTTCAACAGCAGCTGGAAATAGGAGTGAGAATGTGAAACAGCCCTGAAAGCACCAAGGTCACTGAGGAAGGAGGGAAGGAGGTGTTCCAGGTGCTGGAGCAGAGATTCACCTGCAGCCTGCGGTGCAACCCATGGTGAGGCAGGTTGTACCCTTGCAGCCCATGGAAGTCCATGTGGAGCAGATCTCCACCTGCAGCCCATGGAGGACCCCACGTTGGAGCAGGAGGATGCCTGAAGGAGGCTGTGACCCCATGAGAAGCCCACACTGGAGCAGGGTCCTGGAAGGACCTGTGGCCCCTTGGAGGAAGGAGCCCAGGCTGGAGCAGGTTTGCTGCAGGATTTGTGACCCTGTGGGGACCCACACTGGAGCAGTCTGTTCCTGAAGGACTGCACCCATGGAAGGGACCCATGCTGGAGCAGTCTGTTCCTGAAGGACTGCACCCCATAGAAGGGACCCACACTGGAGCAGTTCATGGAGAACTGCAGCTTGTGGGAAGGGTTCATGTTGGAGAGGTTTGTGGAGGATGCAAGGGAGCCCACACTGCAGCAAAGGAAGAGTGAGGGGAGTCCTCCTACTGAGGAGGAAGGTGCAGCAGAAATAATGTGATGAACTGACCACAAGCCCCATTCCCTGTCCCCCTGTGCCACTGGCAGGGAGGAGACAGAGAAAAGTGGGAGTAAAGCTAAGCCTGGGAAGAAGAGAGGAGTTGGGAGGAAGGGTTTTTTAAAATATTTTTATTTCTCATTACTCAGATTTGATTGGTAATAAATTATACTAATTTTCCCCAAGTTGAGTCTGTTTTGCCTATGATGTTAATTGGTGAATGATCTCTCCCTGTCCTTATCTCAGCCCATGAGCTTTTCATTTCATTTTCTCTCCAGCTGAAAAGGGGAGTGATAGAGCAGCTTTGGTGGGCACCTGGCACTCAGCCAGGGTCAAACCACCCCAGCTAGATATTCTTGTTGAAGCCAGCAGGGTTAAATTTGAGGGGAAAAAAAACAGTAAAATGCTCCACTGAAATCCTTTTATTTTCCCTCTTCCTGCTTCCAACATCCTCTGCAGGCATCTCTGCAGCCACTCCCCTCTCTGTGAACACCATATGTCTCCTGTTTTTTACAAGCTGTATTTTGTGCTACATTTTGGTTAACTAACAGGAAGATTAGAAACTACAGGAAAACAAAAAAAAAAAAATCAAAACCTGTCCTTATTAAAAAATCTGGGCACTTTTGTCTTCTGTTTCTGTGACAACGAGAAATAGCCTAGACTTTAAATACCTAGGTTTCTCAGAGGTAATATGCATATCTTCCTATATCTCTCAGTGTGGAGGGTGTTCCTAGAAGAAAGTGTCATATGTCTGTATTGTAGCTCCTGAAATGGCTGGTGCTACTGGCATGAGTCTGAACAACTCTAACGTGCACTGGGTTTTAAACCTTTCTTTGCTGTCTCTATAATAAAAGAAACTAAAGAGAGAAAAAAGAAAATAAAAAAGAGAAAAAGCTAGTAAGTTCAATTTAGCTATTCTCCATAGAGTCATACTAAGCACAGAGCAGGATGATTTACAGTCAGTTGAAAGTACAATGTATGAACATGAATACCAGCATCTACATGGTTTTCAGCCTCCTTGTATGAGATGTGACATCGTATGTACTTTCTTAGCTTCCAGAGTGTGGATTCAGGAGCAAAACAGTGTTTGCACCATGATAGGTGATAATGTAATGAGATCAAACAGACTGCAAGTGGACTCCTATTGAAATACCAACCCAAAGACTAATAGTTTTATACAGCAAAGAATAGGCTCTTCTCTGGGGGGGGTTATTACTCCTGCAGGTTGCTAACACACCTGAACACAACTGTGAAAGTGGATTGGTGGGCACTGGCAGTAATAAGGCCTGGTTCCCAGTGTCTTGGAGTCCTGTGGTAGGATTCCTTATATCACTGTTGATAAGGATTTGAGTGTAGATGGAAACTTTACTCATGTTGGAATGCTCAGCACTTCTCTATCCTCTGAAAATTCCCCGAAGCTTAGTATGAATTGAGGTCGCACTAACCATACTCAGTGCAGGCAACGTGTGGCCTTTCATCTCTACCTAGCTACCTGTTTCCAATAATTTTGTAGAAAATTTGACATCCAGAATGTTGAGACCTACTTCAAAGACCTTTATTCCCTGTCCAATGTTGCTGAAATTGGTTTAAAAGTTATTTAGTTGGATGAGAGAGGCAGATAAAAGCACACACATACTTACATGCAGAAACTGAGCTTGATGAAACCAGGCTAAAAGTGAACACCAGTCTGAGCTTTATCTCGTCAAGGTGTACTTAGAATTTTGTGATCTCTTAGATTCTGAAACACAGCTTTCTAACGTAAATTAGAGGTTTTCTGTTTTGGAAAGTGATCCTACAAACAGCTACATGGAATATGTGTTTTTTATGCTCCACTGATTACCAAAGCAATGTGATAATATTAAAGCCTTCAGCTGTCAAAGATTTTGCAGCCTGAATAGGTAAGTCCTGTAGGAAAAACTCAGAAATTCAAGGTTGTGCTTGCACTGATACAAGATCAAACAATTAACTGTTCTCACTGACCATGTTGTGGATAGCTTGACACAGTTATATTCACAGTCAAATAAAATTAGACTAAATTTTACGTAGTTATCCAGCACTTGTAATTCCCCTCCTTTAAAATTCTTTCTTTGATTTAATGGATAGGAATACCCCACTCCAGTAATTTAAAGTACTTTCTGATGTTTTCCAAATTGTAGGTAGTTTGCACACTGCAGTCTGAGATATCCTGGTTTAGAAGCCAGGCTCTTGATTCTAGGCTGTGTTTATTCTTCAGCAGTAACAAGAACATTGGTGAAAACTCACTCTGTCAAAGATGGCCTCCAAGACTTGGTGGAACCAAATCTGTGCTATAAGGTTGTCTGATACATTAAAGCATAATTGAAAATCAGAAGGAAAGAGGACAATGTGGTTAACAGACTAGTTTTAAGATCATTCTTAATAGGCTTGTAAATAGACAAACCATCATTTCTAGAGTATTGGTTTTTGTCAATTAAAAAAGAAAGCAATATGTAGTAATCTTAAATGAACTGATATTCCAAATCACTCCTTAAAGATATTGCATTAAGAAAGCTCTTTTCATGTGTTATCATATGAATAGACATTCTCAGATTAAAATCTAAGTAAGTTTTTAGAAATAAATCTATTTTCTCAAGACTATTTGAAGTTTCATCTTTCTGATTAAAAAACAAAGAAAACTAAGCAACTAAAAGCAATTCTTTTGTTATCAACTCTTACCCCTCTGTCTGGTTTTCTTTTTAATTTTGGCTATTATCAGACATTTGAAACAAATCTTACTTGTTAAATCCAGCACAGAGCAGAAAATGTGTGTAACCTATTTTGGATGTCTTCTCATAAATGACTAGCCTGAAGAGAGTTTGAGTACCTTAGGCAGTCAGGTGCAATCCTGATGACCTATATTGTGAAGATGGGTAGAAAAGAAAGTTTGCCTAATCTTTGTTCAGTGTGGCTCATTCATGGGCTCCTGTGGCAGCCTGGACTGAACCCTGGATGCTTTGGCTAACAATGCTGTAGAAAGAAGAGACTTCAAGAGTATACCAACTATAGAGAGTTATCTCAAATCCATTTTAAGAGCCACAAAACTCTGTCTGTCCTGGGGTGTAGATCTAAAGGGAAAGGACATTCCTGTGAACCAGGACACAGTCAAAGCAGCTGAGACAAGGCTCATTTTTCTGTCAAACAAAATCCTTGCACCTTTTTGTGCCTGTCTCTTTTGCTGTGCTGTATGCTAGTTGTGCTTGCAAAATCTCATCTAAAAAGTATGTCCTGCCTTTCAGAGAATAGGATACATTGTACCAGTGAGGATTAATTAGTGCTCCCTGCTAATCTAACTGTTCCTGTTGACATGGAGTAAAGTCAGAGGATTTCTGAAAGGACAGTTGTTCCTTTACGTCAGCCACCCATCTTAGTTTCATTCTGGGGATGACAACTCCCAAACAATTTGACATGTTTTTCCAGCACTTGCCTGATCATATTGATTTCTACTGCTACAGATTTAGGCATGATAAAGAAAAGCAAAACTTGTCCTGGAAATGTTCATGTCACATAAGGGGAGAACTTCTATAATGTGAGGTAAAGCACTTGGAAACCAAGCTCCAGTTCAGGTTGCTCTGTTATTGAGGGCCTAGAAGCTATTTAATTTGGGTTAAATTGCAGCCTGAGATGAGTGGTCAGGTCTCACTGGAACGGGTGAATCTCTCCACCAGCATAAAGCATTACAGGCAGCAGCAGCCAGCACCCTTTTTGAGTGGTGGATTTATTACTTCCAGTGCCAGTCTCACTCTGTAGGACTTTTCATAAGTGGGAGTCACAGCCTTGCCCCTGTACCTGCCTTGTTTTCCCACACCTCTTTAGTTTCATCTGGATGCTCCATAGATCCCTTCTGTAAAGGGCAATAGGAATTAGAATAAAGTTATTGTGAGCCACAGGAGTACAAGGTGGGAGTCCTCCTTTAACCCCCTTCTGTATTTGTGTACAAGTATCTTGCCAACCACAGTTCTCTGCATGCAGCTGTTTCCCTAGAGCGTATAAAAGTGCTCATGTATTTCTTGCTCAGGTACAGCTGTCTGTAGGTAAAGTATCTTGTTCTGAATAGAGTTTTTGTCAGATCAAATGATGCTGATGGCTCTGATCAGGAAGCCCTCTGGGAGACAAATGAAATTTTCTTCTGATTACAAGAATGTATTGTAGTCAAAAGTGTCAAGTGCTCCTACACAGTAGTGTCCAAGATAGCACAGGCTTTTCCTTAAACTGCAAAAAGAATAACTCTGTAGAAAGGGTTGGAAGATGTTAGCTTTCTAATACTCATCACTGTGCATTGTAACTGACTGTGGAAATCCATCAGTCTGGTCTTTCTTCCTTCCACTCCAAGCAGCCTATTCTTGCTTTGAGGTAGCAGGTTTTTGTGAATCCTTGGACAAAGACCAGGTGTCACATTCAGAAAGATTCACTTGGGTTTATTAAAAAAGTTTACAAATTTTCATTTGCTTATTTTCTGATAAGCCAGTGGCTGTTTGGGAGAAGGGTGGCTATAGTGTGTGCTCTGATATTTAAGCTGAAAATATGGGACTTGTGCATGAAGTTTGTTTGATGGGGTTGTGGGAACAAAACAGGTAATACAACTAGGAGTCAAATGTTTCAGTGTAGTTTAATGCTATGGAAATTAATTCAATATTCATCATTATCCACAGAGCATCTCCAGAGGTTTTTACAGTAATGTCACAGCAAATCTATTCAGCTCTTAAGAAAAGAGAGACCATGCTCACAGCTGAGCTAATTTATATTAATACCCAGCATAACAGAAGTTATTTCACAAGATCTTTAGGCATTACATCTACAATTAGTTAAAAAGTACATACTTTATTACCTTATCTCATTTACTAAGGTTTGGTTCTCATCTATTTGCAAATTTTTCAGGCTTACAAAGCTTCAAGGACTATTTTCAAAATAGCACATCTTGCTAAATTGTGCCCCTACAAAAGATTAATTATTTTAAGGTTTTTACCATACAAACCAAGAAAACTTCAATACTGATAGGCTGGGGATTTTTGCTGCTTAAATTTACATATGTAAATTTCCCTAGGTAACAAAAATCTATTCAAGTTTAAAATTCTCAGTGCTAATGCTAACAATAGATACATTCATCACAGTGTGATTACACTGGATAGGCTTAACATCTAAAAAAGCCACTTGGGTCTATTATGCGGTTTCATAAATACAAATTACTTGTGATAGAATTTGTCAATGAATTGTACAATAGAAATAGCTTCGGAATCAGCATCAGGATTGCATTGCTCTCCTTGCTCTTGTACACTCCAAATGTCACCATGCTGCAACTCAGTACCTCTAACTACTTATTTCCTAAATATCAGAGAACATTAAAACATGAAAGAACATACGAATGGCTGTCCTGTGTCTAACGGAGTAGTCATTTAGCCTAACAGCTTGCCTTCAGGGAAGACAACATAAAATGCTCTTTCTGATATTGGTTTTGAAAATAAGAAGTGATCCAAATGAATCGCTCTTAACTCTTCTTGCTATAGCGACATCCTGTAGGGCGAGAAGCCTGTAACCTCAATCAGCATTCTGCCTAAACATGACAGTAAAGTATCTCGAGCTGTGAGGATAGAGCTGATAAATTTCATTATGAGAACTACAAAGTAAGGCTTCTTGGATACAGGTCATGAGCTGGAGGAATACTGCTATAGTAATAGGTTTGTATTGCTAATATTCTTATCAACAGAAGATATGGAAGGAGATCGGAGTCAAGAGGGCTTCTTTCTTATACAAAGCATACTTTCTAGAAGCAAGCTTGCAGCTTCTTAACATGGATCCAGGTTTTTAATGTATCAAGAAAAAGGTAGCTGCAAGCAATGCAGTGTGTGTTGTGGCTGCAGATCCCCAAGTAAGTATTCATGCAGTTAGCCAGGGTTATGCCTCTGTGACCCCACTCTAGCTGATGCCCTACCTACCCCATTTGACATTGACCACAGGGTGTCTGCATGAGTTTTAGTCCTACCTAATGCCACAATCCTGTGTAAAAGGACTTAAGGAGCTATAAATTGTTTGTTCTCAAGGTGTCTTTGTGCAACTAGAACAATGAAAAAATGCATTCAGCTGCATTTGTTGAAACTGTTCAAATGTTAGGGAAACATGGGAAAGCAGTTTCCCAACATCCTTAAATATCAAATTTTGCAACAGGTTATTCAAACACCCATGAGATGAGATGCTGGACTTCACCATTCAGGAAATGGCACAGCAGAGTAGTCTGTAGGAAGTGGGCCACATGGTAATGAAGTACTGTACCACGAGAATTATATAGAAAACAAACACTGCAATAATAAATACTAGGAGATTTTTTTTTTTCCCAGAGGAAGCTACAATCTATTTTTCTTAATAAAATTAATTACTGATCTCTAACTAGATGCTTTACAAGTTATAGTAACGACAAATAGTTTGCTATTTGAAGTGGGTGCCTATCAATTCTATTTAGTTGCCTTAGAAAGAACATGTGGTGAAGATGCATTTACGGAGAGATAATGATGTTAGTATCAAATCTTATCGGAAGTGATTGCATTCCAACAATTAAATTAGATTTCCCTGAAGCAGGATAATTGAACTACTATGCAGTGTTTTGCCAAGATTTATCCTTTTCTGTAAATCTACTCGTGTCAGCTCTGTAGCCTTTCAAGTGGTTCTGAAAGATTTAGGAATCTCCAAAGATGTAAGTTTGGGTGTATTTGTAGCTTAACCCAGATGTGTATGGTGATATTACCTAGAAATGCCTTTATAATAATGTTGCTGTTATATACATTGGGACTGTTTGGAAGCTCTGTGTGTTTTTTTTTTTTTTTTAATTTTAATTTGGATTGTTGTAGGCAATGAGGCACCTGCATATCACACTCTTCTGAAGGGTTTGAATATTGCATAGAGAGCCTGGATACTTAGTTCAGCATTATTTCCAGGTACTGAAGTCCATTGTGGATAGTCTTTGGTTTTCCAGCTGCCTTTTCTGTAATGTTTTTGTATCTGTCAATAAGAATAGTACCACTTCTCTATCCTAGACTTGCCCACCAAGTGAAGGGAAGAACTGGTAGCAGTAAGGATAAAAGTATTGTCAGATTTGTAAATTTTTCAACGAGGATTATAAAAGTAGGAAACTTCGTAGAAATCATAGCTGCTTATACTCAGGGTGTTTGAGCATTCTCAAACTCCATGTGCATTTCTTGAATAGCCATGTGTTGTATCACATGTAGCTCACAAGCCCTTCAAGCATACCTCCTCTACTGGAGTTAACAGCAGTGCTCTGCTGATACAGGGATAATGGGGGTGTTTGAGCTGCTCTGTGTGTTACTAAGCAAGGGGTGTTGCTGAGGCCAAGACTAGAGATACAGTGACATGTTGAGCCCAATTCCATACTGCAGTGGGGACAGGGCACCTCTAGGAGACCATTGTATCCTCATTGTGACCCACTCACTCCTTAATAACCTTCATCTTCAGCTCATTTTGATATGAGCTGAGTGATATTTCACAGTCAAGTTAACATTTTGGTTTGCTGTCTGTGGGATCAGAAAATTGGGATACAAAGCTGCATTTTTAACACCGAGTCTTCAGTCTCCTGTTTTATATTGCAAAATATTAAATATGCTACATTTAGGAGTCAGTTTTTGTATCTGAGGTCTCTGAGGAAGAATTTGTATATTTGGTTAAAGAAAAGTACTTGGTAGAATTGCCCTTTGCAGGCACACTGTGCCCTAATAGTTTCTTCTGGTCACTGAAAGCAAACGTATCACGGCTGGGACTGCCTCTGTTGCGTGATACATGCAGTCATCAAGCGAGCAGTCACCTAAGAACACCCTTGCATTTTTTATTTTGACCCCAGCCACAAGCAGAGTCTCTGAGTGCAACAAAAAAAGTATATTGAATTCACTTCACTAAGTTAACCTTAAGAAGAATATTAGAAGAGTTAAGAGTGAAATACTGCATGCAAAGGTGAATAGTTCAGAGAACAATCCCTACTTGAGAAACAGCTTCTAAATAGCAGGCAGAGAACGAAGCACATAAATTACCTGTGTGCCAAACTACCTGAAAATAATTTGGATACTCACTGAAGCAAAGTATTGTATCCAATGGTTCACTGCTAGGGCAGATCCATCTGCTTTCATTTCACTTTATTTCTATCCCCTGTAAGAAAACCAACATACTTTTGCTACCCTAGTCTACAGTCCATAAAATCAGAACTATCAAAATTCCTTCTGTCTTGAATGGAGGTCTGAACACTTACTGTTTTTATTAAAGTGCTTTATTTTTATGTGATTACTTCATCTGAAGGAAAGTAGGAATGAGTTGCTCAGGCTTAGGTTACAAGATCAGAACCATTGACTTAACCTTTTGCTTTCAGTTTGCTATCAGATGCCAAACTGTAAAGCTGGCATACAGTATGTATTTAACTTAACTGTAAGAGCTTATGGGATGTCTGCTGTTAGAGCTGAAAGACTGTGAGAGAGCTGTGAGATTTTTAACCCTACCTGGAACCTTAGTCTAAACAGAGATTTGAAAACTGCTGCCTCTGTATAGCAAATAAACATCTGTCTTTCCAAGTGGTGATATGTGGATACAGAACCAAACAGAAATGGGAAATGTTGCAGGTTTGGACCTGCAGGTGAGAAAAACAAAAAAGGACAGAACAGGCCAGGATGTGTAGAGAAAATCACTGGTTCGTTAGACTTTTTCTCAGATTCTCTTACAATATTGATTCAATCTATAATGCACGATAAGATCAGCATCCTGTTTACTTTTGGTAATTGCTGATCACATTGGCCTCTTGGCACAAACAAGGTGCTATGTAATGGCTTTATGGGCGTAATCTTGGGAATAGAGATAAGCTTGATTAACAAGCAGCTTCTTCAAAATTTTACAATAAAGCCAGAGATCATTTAAAAAAAAAAAAAAAAAAAAAAAGGGGGCAACAAAAACATACCAGAATAGCTAAAATCTCTGAGCTCTCACTGCAAGGTTCATGTCCTTGTTCTTCCTGGTTCAGAACAGGGATTTATGGTTGAATCTCCCATATACAAGCTAAGAATTGTAAGTGCTGAAGTTGGTGCATTCTCTTTCTCTTACTGTGTATTCCACATATTCTTGTAAAGTTTGTCATCAGCTGTCTTTGGCATTGTCTGTTAGCCATAACGATATTTTAAAATAACCTAAGTAATTGAAGGTTGCTTAAAAAACATTACGCTATACTCTCTGTATTAAACAAATCAGAAAGTTTTACATGGAAGTAGAAATGCCACATTGTCTGAATTCTGTTCCTCTGGAAGGCAGTAGGAATCGTACCTCTGTTTTCAGC
>NW_009912296.1:15425-43838 GCF_000696875.1 Nestor notabilis
GGAACAGGGAGAAAATGTCTTATAGTGAGTTTCTTAGACAGATATGTAGATAGGTGCTGTGTGTCGGCAGATTGTTAAAGCCAGTTTTCATGATTTATCAAAGGCAATTTTATTCATGGGATTTAGGCTTCAATAGCTGCAATAGGCACAGCACATGAATCTGAAAATCCCTATCTGCATTGTTTGATGCCTTTGAAAATCTAGCCTCACAAGCAAAAGTGGAATAAAATCCTGACTACAAGCAGAACAAAGCCCTGTTTTGATATGACCTACACAACCTTTTCAATGTGACAGCGCCACAGTGGTAAATGTCAATATTTCAGTATTTCCCTGATTAGGGTTGAGGCGCAAACATCTTAAATCCAGACTAAGTCCAGGAGCCTCTTGTTTACACCTTCTGTTTTCAGTCAACAGTTTTCTGAAAACTTTTGTTTTCAGTCAACAGTGAATTTTAAAATCCTACACTTATAAGTATTGTTTTTCTGGAGTAAATATTGTCAAGCTAAGGTCTGTGTAATTATTTGAAAGTTGGAAATGACAAATTTGGAAGAAAGGGGGTAGTACTTACTGGGCAGGTAGCTTTTTATATAGCTGACAGCTGTCTGAGTCATTGAGATGCTAATAATGTTTAGGTTACAGGTGGTCTCTGCTGGGATGGATTATTGAGTATCACATAGCTAAAATGACGAATCTCATTGTAAACATAATTTGTGTCACAGCTATTGCCATGTTGTATGTGGTAGTAGAGAACACTATGCTTGCCTCTGATTCAGTGAGAGTCACAATAGATAAATTGGAGGTCAAAAAGGCCTTTTGGGAGAGCTCTTGCTGAAAAGGGTTATATAAATGTAAAGTAGTATTATTATTATTTATGAGCAGATTGAGTCAAATGTCATGTTGGATGCATTTCATCAGTCTGAGATTAGACTTGGGCCAGTAGCTCCACAGCAGCTCAGTGATACAAACTGATAGGGGGATGTTTTACCACGCTAAACAGAATTCAGACAAAATAGCAAGCAGCTCTTTACAACAGCCCTCCCATTCAGTGATGTATCTGAGGTCTGGCATTTAGAACAGCAGACCCATGGCACAGAGCTTTTCCACCAGGACAGGAAACAACATTCAGTCTCTAAACCGTTGCCAAAGTGTTTAATTTAGATCACGTAAAGATTTTTTTTGCTGCATGATAGAACTGTGGAAACATATCATTATTTTAGTAAATCCATTAATTACAGCTGTATAGAAATGTTAGGAGCACTGGTAACACTTTTATTCAAACATGTGTAGCATATTCTCTCCTTGGGGAAACCTTTGTGATTCAGTGAGCTCTTGCCTAATGGGAAAAGGGAAATGTCCACCTCGTTGTCCCTGCTCCTTAAGAGTGTGTGTGTGTGCATGTTACAAATAGAGGAAAATGAAATATGAAATCAAACTTTCTCCTTCTAAGTCTCCCACTAAGACTAGGGAGACATACCTCTAGCCCACAGAAATATACATTTTAAAATATTTAATTTCTGAAATCAAAACACCTACCTTTCCCCTTTTGCATTTTCTCTTTATTGGCTTTAATTAAGTTTACCCTAAGAAGCTTGTGAGGCCAGATAACCTTGTTACATGAAAGAAAAAGATTACACAGTATGGGGTGGTTCCTCCTAGCTTGGCCATAACTTATAGAGCCAGGATTTAATATCCTTTAAGCTTTTCTGTTTGCAGACTCATTTTATTTAAACCCCATTTATATAACCTGTTCAGCAGATTAGAGGAGCAGCTCTATAGCCTTAATTTCAGTGTCATATTCCAGCTGTTTTGGTCAGGCTTCATGCCTGGATTTAATGTGTTTGTGCACTAAAATGAAAATATATCTCAATGATAAATCCTCTCCAAAGCACAGGGAAATAGCAGCAAATAACATCTGTTGAAATCAAGTGAAAATAAAAACAAAAGCCCAGAGGAAAAGCAGATACAGTAGGGAGCTTGAAATCAAACTGAATCCAGGCTTAAAAGGAGTGATCTAAATCCTTAAAATTATCCATAGATAGGGGATGGGGAATTTGTGACCTACTACTTGTTCAGATTTGCCAGTTCCAGATGTACAGGGGATCACTTATTAAAAGACATGATGCACTTTTGGGTCTGGTCCAAGACTGTTTGAATTCATCCAGGGGATCTGTAAGTTCATTACAGATATTCATGACAGTCACTGATTATCCCAGAAATAAATGCATGCAATGATATGCTCTTGAAATTGAAACAACAGAGAAAGGCAAAGACATATCCCTTTCAGCCATCTCTTAAAAGAATAAATCCAGGCACCCCAGCTGTTCCATTTTGATCATCTGTACATGCCCAGAGCTAAGCACCTAAATATCTGTTCTGCCTTTTTCTTTATTTATTTCATTTCCCTGGAGGCTCCAATACCCTTCTACCCAAGACTAAAGACAAGCGCAATCTGAAATCAGCTATAAAATCAGGTATAAATCTTTTTATGAGGCTAGCCATTGTAATCTGCACTTGAAAAATTGTGGTTTAGTTCACTGTGTTAAAGCCACAAGCTCTGTATAGGCTTGAATCTATGTTCCTATTCACAGGACTGAATGCTGGTCAGTCTGATCATGTCAGTCCCACAGTGCTTGGTGGACTGCAGCATACTTGTGATGTAACAAAAATGACAAGGAAGAACTTGGCCCTGCTTCCTCCCAAGGCACATTTTGATTTTTCTCTGTCATACATCAAACAGTGTAGATGAGAGCCAGAGGGAGACCATAACTGCCATAAGCATCCATGTGCATTTGAATAGAATTTTACTCTGGCTTTACCTTCAAATATGGATATTTTTTACCCAGGCAAATGAGAGAAACTTTAAGTCTGCCATTTCCTGGTATCTAACAGTGCTTCCACACTTAAGATAGCATAAAGGTGACTTCCTTCAGGTATATAGGACAGGAATATTTCATAGCTCTTGTTTCCTTGGGATTTATAGTAAGTGATGGAAGGAAGTAGCATCCTCACAGTTTGATGGGCAAATGCTATGGCATGTTCTGTGGGATTCCCTCGACTTGCAATGTGGGTTTTCTTTGTAGAAACTTAAAATTAGCATAGTTTCTGTAAGGAGGAACAGTGAGAAGCAGTAACTAAATCAGACAAGGGTATAACTCTTCCCAGCTCAGAAAAAGAGTCTGTGCATTCACACAACTTTGGGAAATTACAGAAATGTGAAACAAGGTGTAAATGTTAGAAAACATCTGATATATATTACTCAAAATCTGGAGAATATCCACTTCAAAGAGGATACTTATTTAAAGAAAATATGGTTTAAACCGTAACAAAGGTAGCATGTATTGGCTTTGAACACATTGCAGAAATGCAGTGAACTGTAGTTTCAATTAAACCACTGAAGAGAATATTCCCTACAAAAAATTATTTTCTGTGGGGTTTTTGGTGTGGGAGTTTGCGTGTGCTTTTTTTGTTGTTGTTTGGTTTAGTTTTATTGTTTGGGTTTTGTTTTTTGGGTTTTTTTTTGGGGGGGTGGTATTAATAAAAACTGTTCCTTCTTTATTTACACAGAGGTAGAGGTGGAATGAAAAGAAAAATCAAAACTGCCTTCAATGGCCTATCATGTCTACTAAATCGTGGCTCAGACCCTGAAAAAAATCTCATTTGCTCTTTACCCTGTAATTTATAGTGTTTTGTTTCAGCAGTTCTATATGTTGCAAGCAAAGTCATTTCCACCACATCCCCAGGAGACTGTTCCATAATCTAGCAGACCTCATTCTAGGATGCTGAGATTTTTTTTTTAAACTTTATTTCAATTGATCTTTTAGAATAGCTTGTACTATCTCAACTAAATGGAAAAGAATTGAAGAAGTCTCTAAGCAAAAGTCTGCTCAAGAAACAAAGCAAGTCCTTGACTGGACATGTGTCAGTACAGACATACATTTTGCAGAGGAAAGGGATGAAAATAATAATCCCTTCATAAATGTCCTTCATTGAGAGGAAAACATGGTTTAACAGAGAAATTCATGTTATTTCCTTTGTCATGCTGGTCTTCCTTTACACTGCACCCAGAGAAACTATCTGCAAAAATCTTGCGAGCCTCCCACAGACACAGGGAAGTGGTTTGTGGCAAACCAGCACAGCTCTCCCATGCTTGTCCTTGAAACCGTGAGCTGCAGCCAGCACAGCAGGTTTGCCATTTGCTCTGACACAAGGAACCAGATCAGCATGAAGCCCATCATACAGAAATGTTTGTGGCTCATGTGTCAAATCCTTCAGAAATGAGTATGATTGATCTGAGATTGGCTCTTATATTTCCTCTTGCTTTGCTTTCTCCCCAAAGAACAATTCGCACATGAACTGCATAAAGGTGACAAACTACCTGTTTGGGGTGTATTCACTGCTGGAGAGGCAAAGGTAAAATGAAAAGCACAGTTAACAGGAAAAAATTTCTTCTGAGATCAGTAGCTCTTCTTAATAGTCTGCCAGCCCAAATGAATATAAAAGCATCAGAAGTAAGGAGCTTTTTAAAGAGATTATAAAATTGTTACTCCACAGAAAAATTACTTAAACAAGTAATTTCAGCAATCACTCACAGAAACTATGCAAAATGTCCAATGCAAAATGCAACCTCCAAATCCCAATAGCTTTGAAAGCAAGCTATGGAAATGTCTGTATCCCAGTGGTCAGAAGTCTTTCTGGATGACCAAGACTGGAGATTATTTTAGCAGAGGCTGATCAGAGACAACAGTTGAGTAATACTAAACCCAGATTTCCATTAATATTTATGGAAGATATATGTTAACTTCTTATAGGAATTGTTTTCTAATTTTGCTGAGGAAACTTAGTAAGGAACATCATACTTCTGAAGTTCAGTCCTTGCTTAGAATTGCAAGAGGAGGAAAGTTGGAATTAAAATAATTATATTCTCAATACCACTTTCTGTTTAATAGCAAGTATATGAGGAACCTAAAGCCAGTCTGTAAATGCATTGTATAATAATGCTATAAAACCCCTGATCTTCTGTTTATATTGCAGTCCTGACTCAGCATTTCTGTAATCTAAATGGCAAATCTGAAGATTCAGCAAATCAAGCTAGAGATCAGGAATTAGAAGTCCTGGGCAATACTAAGCAGCACCAGCCATGCATTTAAGCTGACTTTTTAAAAACATTTTGGGTTTTGTTCCCCCCCCCCCCCCCCCGGGAAACAACCATTTCTGTTGTGATTACAGTGATGTTCTATCCTTTCAGTCTGACAGGGTCCATCTGCAGGTCTTATACCTTGCTGTGACAGGAAGTGCAGCTTTGATTGTCCCTGTCCTACTGTGGCCCTGGGCTGTATCACCTTGCACATTGCCTGTGCTCCTGCATTCAGAGTAGGGCCAGACAGAAACTGAAATGCATAAATAAGAGAGAGGAGAGGGAGAAAGCATAAATAAAGATCTTAAACAGATCTAGATCTTAAAGGGATCTGGACTAACCTTAGGCTGGATCCTCGGCATTGTACCAGTTTGAAAACAAACCAATGTATTACATATTTCTTAATGGAGGAAGCTTTTCACGAACTGTTGGTTGCTCTGACATGTTTGTGGATTGTAAAGGGAAGCTGGAAGGTGACCAGCTGCTGTCAGTGCTGGAGTGTGTGCCGCTTATTAGCTGACTTCTGTCTATATGCAAAAATATAATAGATTAGACCTGAGTGACACAGAATCACAGAATTGTTTGGGTTGGAAGCGACCTTGAGGATCATCTAGTTCCAGCCCCCCTGCCATGGGCAGGGACACCTTCCATCAGACCAGGTTGCTCAAAGCCCCGTCCAACCTGGCCTGGAACATTTCCAGGGATGAGGCGTGTGTTTGTATGTACTAATCTAACTTCCTTGTAACCTCTAGAGAGATGCAGGGTGCAAATATTTGCACACTGCTCCCTAGCCCTTCAGAGATACCTGTTCATCAGCAGCTAATCCATACTGACCCATATGCTGTTAAGGTTGTTGAAGCTGCAGGTGGGCTGGTTAGCAGGACTCCAAAATACCTGGGGAGGATGAAGAACCTGGCTGCCTTCTCCACTTCTGGCAGTCCCTGGGGCACAGTATAACTTCTGCATTATCACCTGGGAGAGATGGGAGGCATCTTTCCAGCTGTGTAATGGAGCATGATGAAGGGATCTTGAGCTCTCTCTGAGCAAGCTGGTATCTTTGTGCAGAGCAAAGCAGGGTGGAGATTGCTGGTTGGATGCAGTAGCAGCACAGCTGGGTTAGCACAGCAACATGCCAGGTGGATTAGCCCAACTCAACAGAGCTGCTTCTTTTTCCAGTTTCAGGAGTTAATTTGCTTGGTATGAATCCAAGGATAGCTCACCATACCCACTGCACTTGTCAGAAATCCTCCTTGATCAATGACCAGGGGACAGTATATTTTTATTTTTTCCAAAATGCATAATACAGGTGTATTATATTTGAATATTTTTTCAGCAAGTTAGGGAAGCTTATATAGGGAAACAGGATTACTGGTACTTATTTAAAACAGATTAACAGTTTTCCAATATTAACTCCTGTGTTTATACTACTTTCATTTTTATTTGTGTGCATTCAATAAATATTTGTTTTGGCAGGGATGCATTTACACAAGCATTTTCTTCCCTTACTGATTATCTCCAACTCCACCTTCTGTTATTGCTAATACAAGTGTTTGCAGGACTAGCCTATAAACTATGTTATTAAAATCATCCAGGATTTAAGAAGAAATGAAAGACAAAGAAGGAGGAAACTATTCCTTCCCCAAAACTATTGTGCAAAAGAGGGCAGTAAGCCTCTGCTGCAAGTGGATAGGATCTTCCACCAGCAGAAGGGTTGTGGTCCTTTCGCCCTGAAGAAAGTGTATGTGACAGCTCATCCTAAAGAGTTGTGGATCCTCCAATAGTGAGGCTTAAAATAGGATACAAGAAGTTGAAGATTACAACAACGTTCCACAGTTTCCCCCGTTGCTCATGTCACTCATCCACACTAATGAGGAGCAAGTGAGAGTAACTTCATGCTCCTCAGAGTCCTTTTTCCTTACTCTGATCAGTTCACCTGCATCAACATGAATGAACCTGACCCGAATTTCCCAGAGAGGGAAAAATTGCCATGTGGCTGTTTATCTTCATAGTTCCAATTTTGGACTTCACATGGCAGGAGAAACTTTGCTGTTTACAATGTGTCTTTGAAGTCTTCAGCTGCAGACTGGGACTAGGAGGAAATATGATGATTAACATGTAGCCATTTCATGCATCCTCCTTGCTCTTCTTTAAATGTCTGTTAAGTAAACACTGCATACTCTTATGTTAAACAACCCAATAACTAGGTCATTTATACAGTATATATATATATTACTGCAGAGCAGACCCTTGAGATGAAGGTATAATTTAAGATTAATGCATGCAAGGCACGGAACCTGTACCCTGTCAGGCACAGGAAATGACATGTGGAATTTGCTTTGCTCCTGACATAGTAGACGTGCCTAAAGAGACACAGAATGACAGTCAGCATGCAGGATGAAAGTGAAGCAGTTCTGCCATACGCACTGGGACCAGATATGCCTAACAGCTCCCAAGAAATTTTGTATAAGAGCAGAACAGTAAACATAAAGCCCAAGTGGATTTTGTTCCCTGTGGGTACCTGAACTGACACTCTAATTGTTCTGGCTACTGGGCATTAATAACTCTTTTTACATCCCAATGAAAGAAAGTAAATACAAGAATTATCTGTATTAACAGCTACTGGACTTCATGCCAGGCTGCAGGCCATGTCTAGCAGTCCTCACACCTTCTTTTACATAGGTCCAGGCCTGTGGAATTTCTCATGGAGAGCTAAAAATAAACAGTACGAGTAGTATATAGCAGTCCTTCCAAAGATATAAAAAAGCTTTGCATCTATGACTGTCAGTATTCAAATATGATTAATTTATTCAATTATCTTTTAATTAAAGTCTCCCTGGATATCTTTACTGACATCTTCAAAGCAGAAAGCTGTGTACTGGCTGCAGTTCTCATTGGCAAGTAAGATGTACACATGGCCATAATAGCTAAAAGAGAAAGATAAGGAATAGGGAACCTCCTGTACAAATGCATGCATATATGTACATCTGGCTTGGACCAGGGCCATGTGACCTGGATTTATGGCATATGTCTGTGTTAAGAAAACAAGGATTCGTGCTGTTTAAACGCGAGTTTTGTGTTGCTTTTTCTTCCACAGAATCCACAATTCCTTTAATTTATTTTATATTTTTTAATTTCCCAGGACCACACATTCTCTAATTCCTTGCTTTGAGAACTGAAGTGCTTTGAATCTCTCATTCTGACTCATTTTGTCTTACTGAAAAAACTGTTTCGCTGGGAAAAAAAATAAGAAGGGAAAGAATCGGAAGATAAAAGTCAGAATTATACAGAAAAGCAGTCTTGCTGAAAAATAACATAAGGTGGGCTGGGAGATGTGTAATAGCTTCATGGATTGTCGCTCTTACCACAGAACAGCTTTTCCTATACCACAGCTTAAAAAGCCATCTGCCTTGCCCGGGTCTCATCAAGGATTAATTATGAAGAAAATATTCCTTAAACCAAACTGTTGACACATGTGGCACAGGTCAGAGGGCTCCAGAGCACAAAATTTCCAATTTAGTTGCCAAACATCTCATCATCTTTCATATCTCTAATTCCATAGTGCATTCAGTGCCCTTTCTGACTGCCTTCTCCAATGCTTGCATTTTATGTCTCTCTCTCTTTTGTCTACTCTCTGACTGCTTTGAAGAAATATAAGACCTTTGAAATGACGTTGTTCATTTTATTCTGCCATAGCATCCTTCTTAACCTCCTGTCCTTACCTACTGATTAGTGCTGTTGGGAACTATTAAACACTTGCAGCAGTCTGCCTCTGAGCTGGCTGCATTTCAGGGCTCAGAGAAGCTGTGTTTTAATACCTCTCTGGAAGTGAAGGTCTCTGGGTAAAGAGAAAAAAGATTCAATGGGATGCTCTCCTGGTTTAGAGGCTCTTCATACCACTTCCTTTGTCATGTGAGAATGTGTTTTGAAGGATGGGATGCACACTGAGGAGGATGGGGGCAAGAAGAAAAGGTTGATCTTGGGGGTTTTCACAACTCCAAAAAATATTACTCGGTAATCACAGTAAGTCAGTGTTAGCACTTATAATTAAAATGAGTCTTTAATATAACAACTGTTACTAACAAACAGTAGAGGAAAGAACAAGAGATGGAGAGAAGGAGAAAAAGAGCTAGAAGCATAAAGGGATTGGTTGGTTGGTTTCCTAATTACATTTATCTATTATTAGAACAACCGGTTCTAGAATGCACCAGAACATCCTAGGACATGCCCTCCTCTGCCAGACCTGTGGTGCATCCTCCTTGAGGGTCTTTCTCTGACAGTGTCAACAGAGTGGTTATTTTGGGGAAGGTCAAGAGACTGGTTACTCCCTACCAGTCCCTTGCCTTGGTATTGCGACAGCTTCCAGGACTGTGTGTTAGAGGGTACATCCCTGCCTAGGCCTTTTTTCATCTGTTTATAGACCTCCAGTCTGTGTTTTGTCCAAGTGCTCTCTGAACCTGCTTCTGCAGCCTGCTTTGACAGGAAGCACTAGAAGTTCACTCCCTGCTACGTAAGGAAGTACTTCTTTTGTCTGTTTTAAGCCAATCTCTACGTCCTGCCTGAGTGCTCCCTACTCGTAGTATTGCAGGATTTCATGAACAACAGTTCTGTATTCAGCTTATCCACCTGCATGTTTTAATCAACCTTAATCATATTCCTTTTTTTATTATTATTCAGACTGAAGAGTTTCCACCTTTTTAGTCTTCTATCATAAAACACCTTCTTCATTTCCTCAACTGTTTTAGTTGCCCTTCTCTGTACCTAGAAGAACATTCTACCATCCAGAATAAAAAATATTTTGTGGTTTGTTTTGATTTGGTTTTTTTTAATAAGTAAATGAATCCATACAAACTTTGTGTGTCTTCAGATATTTTTCAGCAGAAGATCAGACTATTGCTTTTGTTGAACCTTTGCTCTGTTGAAAGCCCTAGACAAAGTATTTGGTATCATCGTATGTTTTGCAACTCTGTTTTCTACTACTAAACTGTTGAGCAGCACCTGAAAAAAACCTCACATAAATTAGAAAGGTGTGTCTACTACTCTTTTTTGTAAATGACACTAAAACTTTGTGATCTGTGCTGTGTATACTTCTCTCATGTATCAAAGTATTTAATAATTTTCATGCCTTCAGATGTAGATTGAAAGACTTTCTATGTACGGTTATCAGTTCTAGACAAGGTTCTGAATACATTTGACTTGTCTGCCACAAGAAATATACCTTAAAGCAAAGGTAGGGCCTGATAGCTCACTTAAAGGCATTTCTTGAAAGTTCTGTCTGGCACTTTTGATTACACCTTTATCCATTGTTTGATATTTTCCTACTCCTTCACATTACCATTCATTTTTTCTGCATTAGCAGTTTCAGCAGCCAATATAGATATAGACTTTTCCACCCACCCAGTTTGCAATTCCCATAAATCTTTGTATACTTTCTTCCTCTGGAGATGGAGATAGACTGACTTGTAAGTCATGGGGATCTATCTGCATTCTTTCTTCAGTCACTTTTCCTCAGAGTGGGTTATTTTTTTAAATTTATGCTTCTATCCAGGGAGCTTTAAACTGCATATCAGGTTTTTGCAATCTCTCTGTGTTCTTCTATTGCTTGTTCTAATCTTAGAATATAATCTATATGAACTCTGATGTCTTTGCTGTCATCAAAAATTTATTCTCTCTTGTTTTGAAATACTGCAGGCACAAGGTATGAGCCAAAGGATATTTTGGGGAAAAGGGAGTCTTAGTAATGGCTGTTAAATGCCCACAGATATCAATTATTTTTTGTGGATATATACCTGCCGTTTCCCCTCTCCCCATTGTGATGTGTCCAGAAAGTGTTCCCTAGCTGGACCTTTAGTAGGCCCTATGCAGTGTGCCTGCAACACTTGTGTGAGTCTTTGTGTGTAGGTCACAGTTATGATGGTCCTGGCCTCTGCTTATCTAAACTCTTCTAGGGTTTCCTTGGAGTGGACAGTCTGAACTGTGATAACAGCAAGGCACAGCAGAAAACCCAGATCTTTCATTTAAAGTGCCAAGTGCAACTCTCAGTATGTTGTAGAAGCTGTAAAGATACTTACAGAGACTAAATGATATATCATTTATGTGTCGTATAGGGTAGCTCTTCTACTCTAAGTTATATCCTGTTAAGAAATGAAAGGAACACCAATGATAAACATGCTTGAAGTGGGGAGAAAGTAGGCTGGAGATGCACAACAGCCATACCTCATCTTCCACCATCAGACAGTGGTGCTGTACTGGTTGATGCCAGGAAGGTGCAGTCACTCTGAACCACGTATGGCAGGCACAAGCTGCCTGTTGTCCTGGTGCCAGCACCCACTGTAGTGTCTCCCCTCATCAGATTAGGCTGAACAGAGGCTAAACCCACCTTAGTAATAAAGGAGGAGTTGTCAATGGCATGTGCACACCAAGATGTATACACAGGACCTCGCCAACATGCACTCATGCATGCTTACACTTTGACCTCTGCTCATAGCTGAAGACACACCAGTTCACAGCAGTGTGCAGTTTGAGCCAGTTTGTGTGAGCTCCCAGACCTAGCCTAAAAAAAACCCCAAACCAAAAAACCTTTAAACAAACAAACAAAATACCCCAAAACCAACAACAACAACAACAACAAAAAAACAACAAAATAAACCAACAACAACAATAACCCCCTTTCTGCTTATTGTGAAGGTAGTGTTTTGGGTTGTTTTGTGGTTTGGTTTGTGGGGGTTTTTCTCAGGTTCTCCATTAGTCTTCATAGCTTGGTGAAGGCTTTGGAAAGACAGAGACAATGTTTTCAAGGTGTTTCTCAGGAAAAACCTTGCCCTTACACCCAGTTTTTTCACTGGCAGAGACCATCTGCAACATGGTGTAAGAAAAAGAGAACGAAATATACAGACTCATTAAAACACCTTGTTGATAATCCAGTCTGGCTGATGCAGTGTGGCATGCTCACCCACACAACAGCAGAGAACCCCCCTCCTCCCTGAAGCAGCACACGGCTACAAGTGCCTGGACATGAAGAAAGGTATGTAGGAGGGCTGAGGTTAAAATAAGAGAGAAAAATGAAATCCCTTATAAAATGAAGAAAGTTTCCATTTCTTGCCCTACCGCTAACATTAGGCAAAATTAATACTTTGTTTTTTCTTTTGGTAATTCTGTACCTGGCTCTGCTGTACCTCATAAACCTGGTCCCTGGCTGCTTTTATAGAGACACTTGGAAAAATGTGGCCATTCTTGGTGCTGTAGATAATTGTTGAGCATTTGCTCCTCTGCAGACGTAATATTCTCAGGTGTTCTTTGAGCCTTTGGAAATAGTTGTTACTGTAATCTGTAGGCAATTTCCCCTCTAGTGCCCTAGGCATGTGTTTCTCCTTTTGTGGCTGTTTACCAGTACTCTAACGGATTAATAGGAGAATAGTTCACTCAGTGACAATCTGAAACTTTAAAACACCCTCAAATGCCTCATTACAGACCAAATAAAATAGTTTGTTTTTTCTGTATGATTAGCCCCTCTCATATCTTCCTTGTTCCATTGCTTTCAAAATACTAATCTCAGGGTGCATTTATTTGCTTGTGCCAGCCTGTTTATAGCTACTGTATCCCTTCAGTGGAAACTCACTGTATCTTCCTCATTTGCAGTAATCAGTGAATTTCCATGATCTATAATCATAATAATAAGTCAGTTAAGGCATGTTTTTCAGGAAACTAATTTCAGTTTCTAGATCTGGGCTGTCATCGCCACTTCCATCCCTTTATGTAAGATGAAGCAAAATGAATCATGATGCTGGACAGAGAAGAGAGAGCAGGGCTAAAGGGAGAAGAATCTTTCACAGCACATTTCTGAAGAGCAGAGCTACTCAGCTGTGCTGCAGCGCGTTTAGTCTTTATAATGGGTTACGTGCTTTTTATTAAATGGTTGAAGCATCATCATTCTCAGACCTTTTCAGGTCTTCTAGGTTGCCATAAAGCAGCTTTAGGACCAGCATAGCTCACTTGAGTGAACGTTGATGCATGACACCCAGCTGCAAGAGGTACACTGCAGAGTTTCCCTAACAGCCAAAAAAACAAGGGGCAGGAGAAAGTAAGGTAGGAGAGGGTCACAATAGATGTGTAGCCAGGAGTTCACACTCGTTCACCTCCCTGCCTCAGTCACAGGACTTACACAAGAATAACACCTATAAAAGAAACATGGAGAGGGATTTCTTTTTTTTCTTTTTTATTTTGGTTGGTTTTCCCCCTCATATAGGGTCTAGGGAAAATATCAGAGAGCTTTCCACTGTACGGAAGAATTCTCTTGGTAGCTGACACCCGGCAGAGGAGAAGGGTAGGATGGGAAGGACATGCAATAACACCTATGTTTAGTTTTGGCCAGGGCACCAGTATTAAATCATTTGCACTTGAGGAAGTTTTGAGGTGCTCTCTGGTGACAAGACAGACACAGGCAATATTTTTGGTGCCTCCTTCTTCAGTATCAAGAATTGGCATCTTTCACTGCATGGCTTGTTGCTGAAGAAAAACATAAGTGCTGCATCTAACCCTGTGGCAGTTTCCCAGCATTTTTCAGTTCAAGTATTGATCGACTCTGGTGCTATAACTGAGCATACCCTTAGGTAACAGGGAAATAAATTTTTTTTAGCCACTACCAAAAGAATTAGTAAGAGAATAGATCAAGCCAGCCAAATTTTTACTGATCCTGTAAATAATCCTTATTTAAGCACAATAGAATGTTGTGGACAAATAGTGGCTATGCACAGATACAAAACCATCACAAATTTAAAAGATTATTTCTGCAACATATAATACATATGAACAAAAGTAACATAAAAACTTAGAAACATGGAAAATTTTGGACTGTTACGGACCTCTGGAGGTCATTTAGTCCAGCCCCCAACTCAGACTGGGTCCAGCTAGAATAGGACCCTGGTTCAGTACTTTTATCAGTTAAGTTTTGAGCATCTTGAAATTTGGAGGTTCCCCAACTTCTCTAGGAACCTGCCCCAGTGTTTGACCTCCCTTATGGTGAAAAGTTAGAATTTCACATGCTTCAACATGTGTTCTTTCCACTATGTACTTCCAGTAAAAGTCTGGCTTTATATCCTTTATGTTCACCGGTTAAGTAGATAGTTGTTGTGGTTTACAACAAAATACCATGCCTTTGATTGAGATAAGAACAGTTTAATAATTAAAGTAAAATATAATAATAACAACAATAAAAGGAAAAAGGAAAGAGGAACAACACACACACATCACATCACCCCCTGCAAAAGGAAAGATGGGTGATGTGCAATACAACGCTCGGTACCCACTGATGGATGCCTAGCTCATCCCTAAGCAGCAATCAGCCCCTTCCAGCTAACTCCCACCAATTTATATACTAGAAGCAATCAGCCCCTTCTGCCTAGCTCCCCCCCAGTTTATATACTGGGCATGACATGCTGTGGTATGGAATACCCCTTTGGGTAGCTTGTCTCTGCTCCTTCACAGCTGCTTGTGCCCCTCCTCACTGGCAGAGCATGAGACTGAAAAGTCCTTGATCAGGGTAAGTGCTACTTAGCAACAACTAAAACATCGGTGTGAGCTTTATTCTCAGACTAAAGCCAAAACATGGCACTGCACCAGCTACTGGGAAGAAAATTAACTCCATCCTGGCTGAAATCAAGACACTGTGCACACCTTATTCCACACCATTTACATTATGTCAGGTTCCACACGTCCCAGTATACCATCACCTTGCCTATTCTTTGGTATATATGCACAGATGTAATTTCCTTATTCTATGGACCATCCCTGTAAAAGTCCACTGAGTTTGTTTAGTCCATGACTTTGGGTTCCATCTGTTAGAGCCGTCTCTCAGAACAGGAAAGATGGTGTGTGATGTTGGATTGTTGCACGCTAATACCTGTTCTGATTCCGTTACCAACTGCACTTGTCCAGTTTCATCAAAGTTCATTCTTTGCCAATGTGGCGATCAAAAGGAAGTTGAATTCAGATCCCCAAATCCAGACTGGTGGAGATGGGCGCTGTGAGGCACCCAGTGCAGTGATGGGCATATGGCTGCTATAGAAATGATAATATATAGTATTACATAACAGTTAACATCATACAGTTTAATTCATTGGCTATACTTAACCAAAATCAAATCCCATTGAGCTACACACCAGAATTCCACATCATCCCACATTACTCACCAAGTGCATCTAATTCCTTGAGCAAAAGCAACCCCACGAGTGGGTTTGCCTTTACCTGAAGCAGGAATAACCCAGACTGTTTTCCCCAGCAAGTTCTTTATGTGCACCACAGGAACTTTATCCCCTTCTCCAGTATATAAAATTTCTGATTGGGCAGGGCCAGCCCTGTTGGCAGATCCCTTTGTGCTGACTATCACCTCTGAAAAGAGAAGTGAAAATGATCTTAGAAATCATACAAAGTAAAGTTTTCAAACTGGCTAGCTGCCATTTTCACAGTTAGTGAATGTTGGCAGACAGAGCTTGGAAAGATGCAGAAATAAGATGGCCTCTCACATGAAGGATCTTGATTTGCAGATGTGCTGTGGAACTGTGGATCCATGTTTTCTGTCCATTCTCTGTTTCTTTTGATTCAAAACAGATTTTGGAAGATGAATTTTAGGGTCTCAGAGTTGTGATTTTTTTTTTTTTAGATCATGTCTAAATGAAGGATAGACTGTGTGAACTTGCCAAGCACTGGATGGTTTGGGATTTTGCAGAAATGTGCAAAGGAAGAAAAGACAATGGAAAGGTTTGGTATCAAGTAAAATTGCTCGCCTGTGTGCTCAGAGAGTCAATATCTCAGGGAAACTTCCATCTTGATTAGATCAGGAGGCAGAGATGGACTTTTAGATGTGTCACTAGACGGTCACTTTCATTCAGCTTTCACATTAAAGGAAATTAAATATTCCAGTAGGGATTTACAGAGGGTGCCTGAAGTTGGTTCTCAGCCCTGCACTTCTTCTAACTGTACATCTTATCTCTAAAAAATGAGTTAGGAATTGCTAGCACCAGGCTCTTGGCAGCAGGAGCAGGGACCGCGTGGGGCTGTGTGGTCTCTACGAGGTAGGAGCAAAACAAAGCACCGCATGGATGGGTTGGTGCTTCTCATGTGGAAAAGAGCCCTGTGCTCAAATTGCCATTCCTGAGAAAGGTTTCACAGGCTGAAACCAGTACTGCTGTGCAAGTGCTTTAACTGGAAAAAGCAACTTTTAGCACATTTATAGTGAAAAAGGTCAATTATCTTATGCTCTTTAGATTAAGCAAACCTGTGCCCCAATTTGGTTTAGTGCATGAGATCCAAGGAAAGCCATTTCCGTTTTCTTTTATTGCTACTTTGTTCTGTTTTGTTTTCTGGAATTTGTGAGCAAGTAAACATACTGACAAGCAACCTTTAGGGAGTTTCTAAAGTCAGTTTATGGGAGGATAATTTGTGATGCTGCTAACCCTTGTGTAGTGCTAACACTTTCAAATATGTCTAATTACACTTTAAGATAAGGATATTAATGCCATCAATCAGCACTGATAGCCCACTATCACAGAATCCAGCCCTTTGGCAACTCTCACTTGTAATGTAACAGCATAATTAATGGTTATAACGACACCATTATGTGCAACACAGTATTTCTATCAGTTGGCTTGTAATCATTAAATACCATGTAAGTGAGGTTAACAAGCTAACGACCCAGTCAGACAGTGCTGAGAGAGAAAGGGAGGGTCAGTCATTCCTCCTTCAGCCCCAGTAATATGGAAAAAGGTATTTTATATTTTAATCTTTGGCTCATAAACTACTGAGAGAAATACTTGAATTGTTTTCCACCACGTTCTTGCTTGCTGATAGCTGAAATGTGTGAGCGGGTGCCTCTTCGGTAATACAGAGGCAGATGGAGCTGTGTGTGAACACCACCAGTGCCACCTAGTGTCGCTTGCTCGTGGAGAGATGGAATGTTTCCACGTAAACTGCGGCCTTGCCGACAGGCACAAGCTGACCTCATTTTACCACCTCAAACGGGGCAGGATAAGTGTTGCTTCTGTATCGTCTGTTTGCCGAAGCCTTAAGATAACGGCTCCTGAAAATCCGTAAGGCATTTTATTACACACCCCTGTGCTTGTTTTGCTAGTAGGTTAGCAGGTTGGCAAACGTCTAAGCATCTGTCTGTGTTTTCATGGAAACGTTTAAGGTTGGGATTAACAGTGATTGCGTATGTGAACAGCATCCGAGCAAGACTGAGCCTTGCTGCATGGACAGCTAGCTTGTAGCAGGAAAAATTGACTGCATATAAAATGGTAACTAAAAAGCTTTCTTCTGTTTTATATGCTCTCACCCTAACTTGTTATTTTTTCCTACTACAACCTTGCACATGTTCTCGGAATAAATTTGGCTCTCCTATACCGACTTTCAACCTTGAGCTTGGTCCTTCTCTTTTATTTGAGAAAATATAAAAACAGAATATTTATTGTCGAGTTTAGAGAGAAGGTCTTGTGTGCACAGTAAATCAGAAAGAGCAGAAGTATTCACTTGATGAGAGCTTCACATATGGACTAGTGCCTAGGAATAACAGACCCGGTCTGTAAGAATTATTTAAGTTCAGTCAAATATATGAGCACTGGATTTATGAGCTGTCAGAGTGTTGCTTCAGTGTCTCCTGTGTAGAAGCATGTTTCTTTTGCACTGCTGTGTTCTGGCTTTACCTACTGCTGGGATCTGGGTATGGCAGTGAGGGAAGACTGGGGCCACTACAAGGCCATCCCACTACACCCCATCCCATGCAGTTTCTCTCTTGCCCTTGCGACTATGCTGTGCCTCAGTGCTCATTCCTAACTGCTCCCCACATGGCTGTCAGAAGGTGTGTGAAAGTTTATATTCCAAGTACAGCCATTCCCCCTGCCCCTGCTGTCAAAGAGGCGGGTGAAGCTTGAGACTAAGGAAGCTTTGTGTCCTTTTTCTGACACTGTGCAATTTATCCTGTTCACAGTGGCACATTTACACTGCAAACGTGTGTGCATGCTACCAAATACAAGGAGGAATTATTATTAGTTCCCTCACATCAAGTGGGAAACTGCATTACCCTGCAGTGAAGCAGGGCTTGGTATCTTGGATGCAGGGCTATCTTAGTGAGGCTCTGTGGCATTAGGAAGTTGAAATAGCATTTCTGAGCAGCACCATGCTTTTATCTTGTAGACATGCCAATGTATCTGATGCTAATGTTGTTACCTGAAATAAGGTTCTTCAGGAAAGTATAGTGAACTGTCTTTAAAAAAGCAAGCTTCATTGCAGCACAAGGCTCAACACAGGCCAGCACTTACTTGGAATTTAAGTGAGGTGTGTTCAGAATTCAGCTGTGCTTGATTTTTTAAGTGAGGTGTGCTCAGAATTCATCTGTGCTTGATTTAGCACTAAGATTTTTAAGTCTGTGTTTAAGCTGAGAGTACCTACATCACCATATTGCAGCCTTTTACTTCTTCTGTTCAGGTGTCTTCAGGTAAATACCTGAAAATAGTGGGTTCAGGCTGACTTCTGGGACTAGACCTAGTTTTTTATGTCGACTTGGAGAACCTTGGACCCCTTTTAAAGTATCATAGGTCTTAGGGTTGTAGCTGGAGAGAGGTTTTGAGACTGTGTCATCTAACTTGAAACTCCAGTTGTCAGAGGGAAGTTTTGAGACTGACTGTGACATTTAAATTGAAGCTCTAGAGCTTCAAAAACTATCCACCTGAAGAGCTAGGTAGTTTCTGAAGTACCTTTGAACATACAACTTCTAGCCACCTGTGCCTCAGATGCTATGATCTGAGAGTGCTGTGAGAATAAATGTTAGACATCAGTGTTCAGATCCTGCAGCAAAGAGGGCTATGTCTTTATCTACCTTAATGTACTCATTTTATCAGGGCTTTGATAAGTAGCTTGAAGCCAAGAACAACACTCTGTAGTATGGGCAGATCAGTCAAGCTCTCAGGGTTTGCAGAATGAGCAAAGTAAGACTTTTTTTATCACACGTGTCTCAGCACCTTGAATGCAGGAGATGAATTGCAGTGTCCATTGCTTTCCTGATTGTCTTGCCCAAGGGCAGCCTGCTTCTGTTTGAAAGGAAAGGTCTTCACCACTTGTGCCTCTCTAGAGCTAAGAGTTTGCAGGAATTGTTTGCTAAACTATATTCAACCCTCTAGGGAGATTCTCAGGTGGTTTCTTGGGCAGCAGCACTTCCTAGAGCAGCAGTACTCTACATACACGTGGAGACATCCCTGTAAGATGTTGCTAATTGAGATCATGTGCCATACATCTCTTCTTATCAGTCCTGCATGGTGCTGTAACTGTCATCTCAACCCATTTCCCAATACTCCACCTTTTGAGTATGAAATTTGTTGCATCTCTTTTCCTTTTGACTTTACCTAGTTCACACACTACTAGCCTTCCTCTTAAGCCCTGTGTCTCTGTGATCATTAATAGCAGGTGCATGCATGAATGGATCACCCAGCAGTACAATTTTTTGATCCAGACCCAGTGTTGCATTTCTGTCACTTTTCTGTCAAATTAGCAAGAACTCATGTGAGCTTTAAGCTTTATGCTGGCTTTATGCTGGCTGTGGAAGGACAGATGATGCCTAATCTGAATAAAGTTAAGCAGGTGAGGACAGCAGGTGATGCCTGATCTGTCATAGAGCTTCTTGGTGCACAGCATTTCTGATGTGGTACAGGATGCCCTAAAGCTGCGTGTTCTGCCTGTATAAGTTATGGCCTTAAATGAGCATAACACTTTTTAGAAAAAAACCTTGTTCCTGTTGTCACCTTAAAAACTCAGTAGTGAACTTAGGTGCTTTTCCAAGTGTTTTAAAACAAAAACAAAACTGAAATTTGCTGATCGATAGGTCAGTACTATATTCATCTCTCAGGAGCGGATAGTGATTATTGCTTTCCCCGATGCAAAGGTTGGGGGAATGCATCTTTGTATCTTTTGTTTTGTTCATTATTTGAGAGGTTTTAACTTTCTACTGCTTGATATTTAGAATTAACCAGATGATACTTTGAAGCAGCATAAAAAAATTGGACCTTTTTGTTCTTTTAAATCAATGTTTTTAAAGAGTATGAGAATAAGTTGTTTTAATGGCACTATTAGTCCTGCATGGCATTGCCATTTTTAGTCAGTTGTAATATATATGATAATAAGAACAACAATGGAAAATATCCTTTGGCAAGATGAAATACAAATGATAGTACATCCTCCCATCACACTTTGGCATTTCTATCAAGAGTTGGAACCACAGAGATCTGTGAAAATGAAAGATACTGAGAACCAGCATTCCAAAATGGACCCAGTTTCAGTCTGGAAAACAGATAGTCAGAATTCATTTTTCCTGGCTAGATTAAGAAAGTTTCTAGGAAGAAAACTAAGTCTATAGGTGGGTGTTAGTGAAAAGAAACACACTACTTTTCTGATAAAGCGCTTCCTGAGAATTGGTGAAGGTTGCAATGTCCTTTTCTCAAGAGCATCTAAATCTCTTTGCTTCACTTGTGCTCACCTGGACCATCCCCTGGCTCAGAGCAGACGTTACTGCTTTTCCAAAACCAGACACAGAATACTGTGGGATCAGTCCTTCTCCCATTCTGCACAAAATTATGATTTACCCACTCCAAAGTTAAAAGAGACAAGAGCAACACTGATGCCTTTGCCTGTAATCCTGGCCTGATGAAAGTGAAAACTCCCATATTCTTGCCTACATGACTATTTTACCAAGGAAGGCCTACATCATTAGAGTACTTTTTAAGGTTGTGGGGTTTTTTTTCAAAGAAGCCTAACTTCAGACATCTTATCTTTTAAGGAAACACTGGTAAGGACTCTTTGCTAGCATGAATTAGAATCACAGATGTAGAAGGCTAGAAAGGCCCCTGAGAAATGATCTTCTCCATACTTTACAGAGAGACAGGATCCTGGTATGCCGTGACCTTCTCTGAAGAGATGTTAGTATCACTTGTTGCTCAAAGGATTCAGTAAAAGCTGTTTCACATCTTCTTTGGGTAGTCAGCTCCTGTCTGTCACCTTTCCAGCATTTACCTTGCATCTCACCTATGTTTTCTTTGCTGGAAGCTAAACCACACCCTTCCAATCTTTTAACGTTGACAGCCATTTATGCATTAAAATATGCATCAACATCACAACTGGATTTCAGTGTGTTAATATATTTTTGAATGTGTCAATATGAAATGTATCATTTTATTGATTGATTTTTTCCGTTCTTTTTCTTTTTTTTTCTTTTCTTTTTCTTTTTTTTTTTTTTTTGCAACAGCCTCACATATTCACTTTGTGGTTCGCAAAATCCAAGATCCTTTTTAGCAGCCTGGTCAGTTATTCCCTGCTTTTATTCAAGCATTTGGTTTCTCTTTCCTAAGTACAATGCTCTTATTGTCTCTATGGTGTTTGTCTTGATGATTTCAGACATTTGTTCACTGTACAAAGATCCCTTTGCCTTCCAGTGCTGTCATCCCTCTAGCCTAGTGCCTTCCATAAATCCTGTTCATTGAGCTGGAATTAGAATAATGCACAGAGCCAGATTTAGGACATTATTTGCAAGAATCACTCTAGTAAGGTCACCCTTAGTCTGCCCGCTCTTTTACAGTTAAGCTTGGAGAACAATTCTCTGAGCTATTTGTGTTTGTTTATTTTTCTTACTATTGCCCATTCACACTTGAACCCTGTCTTCCTGGTTTGATCATCATAATGGCGTAGAGGACACTGTTAAAAATCCTACTGATATCAAGACTTCTATATCAAAGTTTTTTTCCTCCTCTGTCTGGCCAAATGTCCTGATAAAGTAAAATAAAATAAAATGAAAAAAACAAAATAAAATAAAACACAGGGAAAGTAAGGGTTTCATCAGATTTGCTTTCTTTTGACCACCCCATTGGAAAGTTTCTCGCCCTTAACAAAACTTAGTTTCTGAAACAGGTGTTTATCTATTTGTTTCAGAATTCTAAAAAACCAAAGTAATTCTGACTGTTGTGTAGTTCTGAGTCTTTTCTACTCTTTTTTCCTCCACCTTTTTCCTTTATAAAGTAAGTACTTTTCTTCCTTCTGTCCTTTGGGATCTCTCTGCCCTTCATCACTTTTCTGATGCTAACTGCTTTAACTGTTTTTCAAATATTGGTGGATTTCATCATACATCACTTATGCAAGTATATCTAATTCATCTAAAAGTTGTTCACCTTTTGCCTGAGGATGGAACAAAAGACAATCTCAACCAGGCTTCTCCACAGCAGCTGTTTGCTCTCCTTTCCTATCAGGCATGGGTTTGTACTCTCCTTTTGCCTCCCTGTGCTTCTCATGAATTTTGCTTATTTAATTCTGTCTTTTGTTAGCTTTATCTTGTGCAGTATTCTTTATTAAAAAAAAGATAAATGTATATTTTCATGCTCATGCTATTCCTTTACAGTCATCTGCAGCTATGTATCTTGTTTCCACTTCTTTTTTCACAATGCTTTTCTGATATTCAGATCAGCAACAAGCTTCTGATACTGTTGTAATATTCAGTGCTTCTTATCTTTTATCTGCATTGGGACACTTTGTCATTGTGTCTTTCATAAAGTCTTTCTCAGTTGTGCCAACTCTTAAACAGTACACCTTTATCCCTTGGATTATATTCCTAACAAAATCTTCCTGATGGTGAGTTTATTTTTGTTGAAGTCCACTGATCCTTATTTTACTGCTTTCATACCATCCTTTTCTTAGCAAAGTTGTCTTTTGTGATATTTTACAAATGATGTTCAGACTTTCCAGCCAGTTGTTCCTAGTCTGAAGTGGGGGCTAGGGGGGAGAGAATAATTAATCCCCCTAATAGTTTCCCCAAAATGTGTTGTTTCCATCTTAGCTTTTAGCTTGAGTGCATCCCAAAAGCCAGCTTGGCCTTATACTAAAGCTAATTTGGCATAAGCACTCTTTTTGGGAATTGTATATACATTTAATCTTACAACAGGGAAATGGGTTCAGAAAAGTTTCTAACCCACTTAAGCGTATGGCAGTGCTACCAGGGTTGCTGCTCATCTTCTGTATGAAGTACTGCTATGCACTCTGATGTTAGGTATTTTGGGAACTAATTTGGGAACTAGGGCATCACCAAATGCAGAAGCTTTATTTGATGAACTATAATTGACTTTTGCAGAGGTGGGTGGCGCTAAATGTTCATTCAGTTGACAGGAAAAACATGACTAATCAGAGATATACGTATGCATACATAAACATGCATCCCAATGAAGCTAAGGATTGTTCTTGTCTTTCAATAGCATCTTTGAAAATAGCATGTGGTTACTTCCAGTTCCCTGTTATTACCAATTCTGTGTTTTGTATTTTTTTATCCATTCACCAGTACATCTGCATTCATTCTCTGATTCTAGCTAAGAAACTGTAATAGGCTGCTGTTGAGATATCCCTCATTCTTTTTCCTCCTTCAGAACTTCCTGCAACTCTGACTCTTCTCTCCTATCTGAACTTAGATCAAGCACATATTGTTTTCTCATATGTTTTGCAGCCCTTTTTCCCATTTCTTAACTTTCCTGTCATTCAGGTCATGGTTGATACCAACATACTAGTTATAAAAATTGCCCCATCCTGTTCCTTAGTGCTGGGAGTTTCATCCATGTACTAAGATTTCAAGTTCTTTCTATTTTACTAGCTGCATTCCTTACACTGAGAATAGACAGCTCAGCAGGGTGCCTTATTCCTCTCCACAGTTTGTCTTGTCCTGTCAGCCTCAGCCACCTACTTAGAAGGATGATATTTTTTAATGTCAAATCTTACCACTATTCTCCTTTTGCAGGATTCTGTTCCACATTCAGAAAGTGCTCAATACTGCACAGGTATCCTTGTATCCTACATCCTCAGGATCCATGCTTTGGAGATCTACTCTGTGCACTCAGTGTTGTGCACCAGTATGCAATAATAGATCTGGTTAAAGCAGGCCTGCAAATCTGATAGGGAAATGGGTTAGCCCAAGTGCCAGCTATACTTGTTCACCATTTATACCGGTAATTAAAATCTAATGATAGTTGCATGTCTGCCAAGAAACAAACTCCCTTGGTTGAATGGGTGAGAAGAATTTTGCGAGGCAAAATTAAAGGATGCTTCCTTCTCTGCTGGGATCCAAGTGTCAACCTTTTGTTTGGGAACTGAGAAATTAATTGCTCTACAATGGAATCAGACTTTAAATTAGTGAAAGATTGTGTTGTCACTTCACTTTCAGTGGCTTAGATGGCAGAACTATGTCCCTGATAAGCTAGACAAAAACTAGCCTGCATCATTCCATCATTCCACCCCAATTATATTTTCCATTCTCACAGAACATTCTATTAGCCCTGTTTTACAAACTTGAATGATTTGCATCTGTCATCAGAAAGAACTGGAGTCTTCATCTCCAGACAGACCATGGATGCCCTTGTGTGATGTCCAGTATTTCCCTGCGGATTGTGATTTTCTGGGCCATGGGCATCTCTTTACTTGAAATTTGACTTAGACCACTGAGTTAATGCCATAGAATCATTGACTGGTTTGGGTTGGAAGAGGAACCTTAAAGGTCAACTAGTTCCAACCCCACTGCTGTGGGCAGTGATACCTTCCACTAGACCAGGTTGCTCAAAGCCCCATCCAACTGGGCCTTGAACACTTCCAGAGATGGGGCATCCATAGCTTCTCTCAGGAACCTGTTCCAGTGTCTCAGCACTCTCACAGTAAAGAACTTCCTAATATCTCTTGTAAATCTACCCTTTTTCAGTTTAAAGCCAGCCCCCCTTTTCCTGTCAGTATATGCCCTTGTAAAAAGTCCCTCTTCAGGTTTCTTGTGGTTCCTCTTTAGGTAATGGAAAGGCTGCTATGAGGTGTCCATGCAGCCTTCTCTTCTCCAGGTTGAACAAGCCCAGCTCTCTCAGCCTGTCTTTGTAGGAGAGGGGCTCAAGCCCACTGATCATCTTCGGTGTCCTCCTCTGGACCCAGTTGAGCAGGTCCACATCCCTCTTTTGCTGGGGTCCCCAGAGCTGGATGCAGTACTGCAGGTGGGGTCTTTATGAGAGCAGAGTAGAGGGGGAGAATCACATCCCTTGACAAATTAAGCCATCTCACCTTTGGCTCCTCTTCACTTGCACACAGTCCAGTCAGCTTTGGAGACCAGAGATCATCTAAGCTGTCAACTGTATAGCATCTCAAGCTGCAGAAGTAGTACAATAAAATGTCCACTATATGCATTATTTATTCTGTTCATTGGTATTCTGTTGTTCTTGCTCAGGCACTACCAGAGCTTGGCAGAATCTTCTGAAAGAAATTCTGATTATTTTATACTCTTTGGAACTAGTGAAGTCAGAAGAAGTAATAAATTTAAATGAGTACTATCCTAATTTCTCTGCATCTATCTGGAATTGCCAGCAACCTATATTTATCCTGAAACTGCCCATGTAACTTTTTTTTTTTTTGGTTTTGTTTTTCTTTTGTTGTTGCCATGGCCATGCTGCCTTCATAGATGGTTCCTCTCTGACCCCTTCTCCACACCACACCTCTCCCAATCCCATCAGAGCTGAACAAATGTAAAATGTAGTAAATGTAGTCATGGCTGCAGAAAGGGGAGAAAAGGGAAATGTAGACAGTTTCTATCCTTCTTCCCCTTTTAAGACTATTCCATGTTGTATGACCTCCATGGGTCTTCCTCCCTAGCAATAAACACAGTACTGTGGAGACTGGCAAGCTTATTGAGATGCAGCATCTCAAGCTCATGGGAAGAGCAGCCCATATTCAGTGACAGAGAGTATCAGACTTTGTATGTATAGGGAGAGGTTCATATGAATAACAAATCACCTATGAGACTATTCAGAAGAACCTCTGGGAACAAAGACCAAACTCAGAGGGACATCTTCGTGTCATGGCATTTCTTGAAGCACCAGTTCTGCAATGCAGTGCGTTGGCTGGGTCTCCTTAATCTTCTTTACAACCTGGAAGATCTAGCTGCAATCTCTCTAACAATTATCAGAGAGCAAACACTCTTTTATATAAATAAGGATCTGGAAGCCAAAAGAACCTTCAATGATTTGCTTTCATTTTAACAGATTTAAACTAGGTCCCTATTGCTCAGGGACCTAGTTGATCACAAGTTTCAGGAGTTGCTAAGCACAAATCCTGAGGGTGCTAGATATCTAACTGCTAAAAACAGGGGTCTATCTTTGAAAGGGTAAAAGTCACTCTACTAGTCTTAAAGGAAGAAAGCAGAATCTTGCCAATCTGTCTAATGCTTTTAACGTTTATCAGATAACTGTTGTGATTTATGGTACAATTACAGGAAAGGATTAATATTCAAATAATTAAATAAGATTTATGATGTTCCTTTGCATAGAATCAGCATATCAACCTGTTCCTCTTTTCAGACAGTGAAAATATTAAAACTGTCAAGTAAAACCAGGCCTACCACTCCATTTTACTAGAGATCACATCTCCCCATTAAAAATGAGATTTACCACTATTTACAAATGCCTCTCTGTTCTCAGTTCAGCAGTCAGCTATATAAGCAGGTTATTGCTTTGACTTCTAGTCCAGAAACATGCCTGTTCTGCTTAATTTCCCATAAAAAATGCTGTCAAAAGACTTTCTGGATTCTAGGTTATATTACATCAGACTGGCTCCTGTCCTGATGTCCTCATCAATGCACTCTGTCATATTTTCTGACAGTACTCCTTTTTAGTGAACCCATTCTGATAATCTCATTTTTAATGAGCCAATTTCTCCATCTCTTTATAAGAAGATACCCAAATCTCTCTCTGGGAGAATAGGATAACAAATCTCTTAAATGAGATACTTACCATTAATATGTTTCTAAGTCATCCCATTGTCTCTGTTTCCATGCTAGACCACAGAGAGAGAGAGAAGTATGCAGCTGGTGAAATATTTAAGGAGAGGGGATTACTGCCTTTGGTCATACTGTAACCCTCATGTCTCTGGGCAACTTTTATTTGACCCTCTTTGGCAAGGCTTGGAGATTAGAAAGCAGGATGATGTGCTTATGAGACCCAATAGTAACAATTACCTAGTGGTTACATATTTCTTTTAATACTCCCAGGAATAAGCTAAGATAAACTTACTGTTAGGCTGAGCATTAATATATTTACCACTCTCAGAGCTGTCACACAGAGTCTCAGCTGGTCAGGCACTTGTCATGTGGGAAAATGTCAGCAGACATTGTAGAAATAGGCCCTAGATGATAATGTCCTGAGAACTTGTGTATGTATTGGCTTATATAGGAAGGTGAGTGATGGAAAAGTAGTACTGTGTCTTCTGCAGCCAGAGTCTGCAAGGAGAGGGCTTCGGAAAAGATGGTAACCCTAGAAAAATCCTCTTGAAATGTGAGCTCAGTTTGTCAAATTTATTATCCTGACCAGACGTGTAGGTTATAGCTGGTACCAATAACTCAAATCAATGATGTAGATGTGGGAAGGACGAAAGAAGAAAACAGAACTCTGATACTTTTGGATGGAAACTGACTTTGAAATGCAAATCCTCATGAATGTTTACTACTAAGACCAGGGTGCCCACTTTTGACTTCCTTTGTGTGTTGCAGTTATAGTTGTAAATTGTAGTGTAAGAAAACCTCTCTATATAGATCAAAGAAAACTTACTTATGAGGTTCTCTTGTCCATTCTCTTCTTTGTTCTTCTGAGCAGACGAGACAGACTTGCAGTTCCCTAAGTGGCAGTGCAGTGGTTCCTGAGTAGACCTTCCATGGTCTAAGGTATTCCAGACTTCCTGATGTCTGGCCCAACATATGTTATTATGCACTAAGGTTACAGAAACAGTTTTGGCAAAACTGAATATATTAAAGGGTTTGCTACACATACAGTGTATTTAGAAAATTATTACTTTAGCCTGTATGTTAAAACCAAAAATCAGTGATAGCTGAACAGGACTGAGGATCTTAAATCACTATTTTCTATTAAATAATCACATATTTTATTGTTCTATTTAGCTTTCTAAATTGCACATTTCATTTTGAATTTGAAACTGGTATATTGCCTATTAGCTATAAATCCAAGAACAGTCAGCACATTCTAAGTGAATATGCTGATTAAATAGGAAAGAAAAACTGGGTCCTCCTACACAGACCATAAAAGAGGAATATTTTCTTGAAGTGAAAGCCCATTCAGCTTCCCACAAACCATCTATGTGAATCCCCTGTGTAGGTGAATATTCTGGTTTTTGGCTTAAAAGGAGGCATGTGGGTTGACTATAAGAACTGCAAGTTTTTAGAGTTTGAAACTTACCTGCCA